>NW_027411977.1:231509004-231677719 GCF_047663935.1 Musca autumnalis
GTGAAGAAAAGTTGTGATCGGACGAATTTTCTCATAGAAAAGTTGTTATCGGACAACTTTTCGTATAGAAAAGTTGTTAACGGACAACTTTTCGTATAGAAAAGTTGTTAACGGACAACTTTTCGTATAGAAAAGTTGTTAACGGACAACTTTTCGTATAGAAAAGTTGTTAACGGACAACTTTTCGTATAGAAAAGTTGTTAACGGACAACTTTTCGTATTGGAAGGTTGTTAACGGAAAACTTTTCGTATAGAAAAGTTGTTATCGGTCAACTTTTCGTAGAGAAAAGTTGTTATCGGACAACTTTTCGTATAGAAAAGTTGTTATCGGACAACTTTTCGTATAGAAAAGTTGTTATCGGACAACTTTTCGTATAGAAAAGTTGTTATCGGAAAACTTTTCGTATAGAAAAGTTGTTATCGGACAACTTTTCGTATAGAAAAGTTGTTATCGGACAACTTTTCGTATAGAAAAGTTGTTATCGGACAACTTTTCGTATAGAAAAGTTGTTATCGGATAACTTTTCGTATAGAAAAGTTGTTATCGGACAACTTTTCGTATAGAAAAGTTGTTATCGGTCAACTTTTCGTATAGAAAAGTTGTTATCGGTCAACTTTTCGTAGAGAAAAGTTGTTATCGGACAACTTTTCATGTAGAAAAGTTGTTATCGGACAACTTTTCATATAGAAAAGTTGTTATCGGACAACTTTTCGTATAGAAAAGTTGTTATCGGACAGCTTTTCGTATAGAAAAGTTGTTATCGGACAGCTTTTCGTATAGAAAAGTTGTTATCGGACAACTTTTCGTGTAGAAAAGTTGTTATCGGACAACTTTTCGTATAGAAATGATGTTATCGGACAACTTTTCGTATAGAAAAGTTGTTATCGGACAACTTTTCGTATAGAAAAGTTGTTATCGGACAACTTTTCGTATAGAAAAGTTGTTATCGGACAACTTTTCGTATAGAAAAATTGTTATCGGACAACTTTTCGTATAGAAAAGTTGTTATCGGACAACTTTTCGTAGAGAAAAGTTGTTATCGGACAACTTTTCGTAAGAAAAGTTGTTATCGGACAACTTTTCGTATAGAAAAGTTGTTATCGGACAACTTTTCGTATAGAAAAGTTGTTATCGGACAACTTTTCGTATAGAAAAGTTGTTATCGGACAACTTTTCGTATAGAAAAGTTGTTATCGGACAACTTTTCGTATAGAAAAGTTGTTATCGGACAACTTTTCGTGAAGAAAAGTTGTGATCGGACGAATTTTCTCATAGAAAAGTTGTTATCGGACAACTTTTCGTATAGAAAAGTTGTTAACGGACAACTTTTCGTATAGAAAAGTTGTTAACGGACAACTTTTCGTATAGAAAAGTTGTTAACGGACAACTTTTCGTATAGAAAAGTTGTTAACGGACAACTTTTCGTATAGAAAAGTTGTTAACGGACAACTTTTCGCATTGGAAGGTTGTTAACGGAAAACTTTTCGTATAGAAAAGTTGTTAACGGACAACTTTTCGTATAGAAAAGTTGTTAACGGACAACTTTTCGTATAGAAAAGTTGTTAACGGACAACTTTTCGTATAGAAAAGTTGTTAACGGACAACTTTTCGTATAGAAAAGTTGTTAACGGACAACTTTTCGTATAGAAAAGTTGTTAACGGACAACTTTTCGTATAGAAAAGTTGTTAACGGACAACTTTTCGTATAGAAAAGTTGTTAACGGACAACTTTTCGTATAGAAAAGTTGTTATCGGTCAACATTTCGTAGAGAAAAGTTTTTATCGGACAACTTTTCGTATTGAAAAGTTGTTATCGGACAACTTTTCGTATAGAAAAGTTGTTATCGGACAACTTTTCGTATAGAAAAGTTGTTATCGGACAACTTTTCGTATAGAAAAGTTGTTATCGGACAACTTTTCGTATAGAAAAGTTGTTATCGGACAACTTTTCGTATAGAAAAGTTGTTATCGGTCAACTTTTCGTAGAGAAAAGTTGTTATCGGACAACTTTTCGTATAGAAAAGTTGTTATCGGACAACTTTTCGTATAGAAAAGTTGTTATCGGACAACTTTTCGTATAGAAAAGTTGTTATCGGAAAACTTTTCGTATAGAAAAGTTGTTATCGGACAACTTTTCGTATAGAAAAGTTGTTATCGGACAACTTTTCGTATAGAAAAGTTGTTATCGGATAACTTTTCGTATAGAAAAGTTGTTATCGGACAACTTTTCGTATAGAAAAGTTGTTATCGGTCAACTTTTCGTATAGAAAAGTTGTTATCGGTCAACTTTTCGTAGAGAAAAGTTGTTATCGGACAACTTTTCATGTAGAAAAGTTGTTATCGGACAACTTTTCATATAGAAAAGTTGTTATCGGACAACTTTTCGTATAGAAAAGTTGTTATCGGACAACTTTTCGTATAGAAAAGTTGTTATCGGACAACTTTTCGTATAGAAAAGTTGTTATCGGACAACTTTTCGTATAGAAAAGTTGTTATCGGACAACTTTTCGTATAGAAAAGTTGTTATCGGACAACTTTTCGTATAGAAAAGTTGTTATCGGACAACTTTTCGTATAGAAAAGTTGTTATCGGACAACTTTTCGTATAGAAAAGTTGTTATCGGACAACTTTTCGTATAGAAAAGTTGTTATCGGACAACTTTTCGTATAGAAAAGTTGTTATCGGACAACTTTTTGTATAGAAAAGTTGTTATCGGACAACTTTTCGTATAGAAAAGTTGTTATCGGACAACTTTTCGTATAGAAAAGTTGTTATCGGACAACTTTTCGTATAGAAAAGTTGTTATCGGACAACTTTTCGTATAGAAAAGTTGTTATCGGACAACTTTTCGTATAGAAAAGTTGTTATCGGACAACTTTTCGTATAGAAAAGTTGTTATCGGACAACTTTTCGTATAGAAAAGTTGTTATCGGACAACTTTTCGTATAGAAAAGTTGTTATCGAACAACTTTTCGTATAGAAAAGTTGTTATCGGACAACTTTTCTATACGAAAAGTTGTTATCGGACAACTTTTCGTATAGAAAAGTTGTTATCGGACAACTTTTCGTATAGAAAAGTTGTTATCGGACAACTTTTCGTATAGAAAAGTTGTTATCGGACAACTTTTCGTATAGAAAAGTTGTTATCGGACAACTTTTCGTATAGAAAAGTTGTTATCGGACAACTTTTCGTATAGAAAAGTTGTTATCGGACAACTTTTCGTATAGAAAAGTTGTTATCGGACAACTTTTCGTATAGAAAAGTTGTTATCGGACAACTTTTCGTATAGAAAAGTTGTTATCGGACAACTTTTCGTATAGAAAAGTTGTTATCGGACAACTTTTCGTATAGAAAAGTTGTTATCGGACAACTTTTCGTATAGAAAAGTTGTTATCGGACAACTTTTCGTATAGAAAAGTTGTTATCGGACAACTTATCGTATAGAAAAGTTAATCCTCCCAAAAAGAAAATCGCTGTAAGAAATTTATCATAAAAAATTGTTTTTATTTATTTTCTTCCAAAATAATTAATTATAATTAATATTTTCTTTCTCTTCTTTTGTTTACAGACATGGTACTACTCTTCATGAGCTCAGCGAAAAAGTTATGCTTTCCTAAACACCAGGTAAATACCCAATATCCTATTCATATATCACATTTCATTTTTACTAATTGAGTTTCCATTTCATTTCTCCGTCTTGCAGCAAAACAACAACGCCAACAATTTAACAACGTTTTATTCAACATAACAAAGAACCTTTGTTGAAATTGAAAACCCACTACGTTAATAAAAACAACAACAACAAATCAAACCAACAAAATCAGGAATCTTTCGTAAAACAAAGTTACCTTTTTTGAGAGGAAAATATTTTGATTAGTGTAGAGTTTTCAGTTTTAAATATTTAATTTAAGAGATATATTATTATTATTACTGTTGTTAATTCCATTTACTTTCCTGTAAGAAAAAAAAAAACAAACACATTATTTATTTTAATTTATCAACATTAAGAATCCTTGAGGCTTTCCTTTTTAAGACGTTAATTCCAAATTTACCCCCAAGGTGGTAGATCTGGTGACGTTTTAACCCACCACACACACAAAATATTCTCGTGAAAATTAATTCTCATTTTTGAAAAAGTATTTTTTAAGTATTTCAATTTCTGTCTTAAAAGACCTTTAAGATTTTGCGCCCCTGAGAACCCCCCTCGGAAACATGAAATTTACCAAAATGAAGTTTAAGCGCAAATTTGGTGGCTTAAATATTTGAAAACAAATATTTAGTTTTAAAGAAAAAACCACAAGAAAAACCAAAGCAAAAACCAACCTTTCTCCCTTAAACACTCCACTCACTCTCACGCACTCTCAGCAGTAAATTTCAATACCCTACCAACGATTTTATTGAAATTTTGAAAGGATTTTGGTTTTGCTTACCACCCCACCACCACCACCAACTACTGATTTTTCAAGTATTTCAAATTTTAAATATAAGTTTTAAGCTTGCATTTTGTCTACTCCATACTCTTCTTTTGTGTGTCTCTGTGTCTGTCTTTACTCGATTTTGTTTTTAAAACAAAATAAAAAAATACTATTCCTTACGTTCGTCATCATTAAACGCTCATTCTCCTCTCAAATAGAAAGCCAAGCTTTATAATTTAAGTCTCGCCCCCCTCCACCACCTCTTGATATTTTTCTGTTGTTATTGTCATCATCGTTGTTGTTAATTTTGTAAAACGAAAAACAAAAAATCTACCTGAAAGCATTTTGGAAAAAAGCTCATTAGAAGAACGTTTTCATCACCACCTCACTCACCATCATCATGGAGCCTTTCACACCGGAGGTCCTGTGGATTGTTATTGTCGGTTTTATAATTGCATTTGTCTTGGCATTTGGCATTGGTGCCAATGATGTGGCCAATTCATTTGGCACAAGTGTTGGATCTGGCGTTTTGACTATACGGCAGGCATGCGTTTTGGCCACGGTTTGCGAAATATCGGGAGCTGTACTAATAGGTAAGTGGAAAAGAGGAAGACGAAAGCTCACCATATATCAAACAAGGATTTTTCAGTGGAAAAAATTATCAACTCAGTGAACTGAGGTGAAAATTTTCTATAGAAAACCCTCACCTCAGCAACTGAGGTGAAAGTTTTCTATAGAAAACCCTCACCTCAGCAACTGAGGTGAAAGTTTTCTATAGAAAACCCTCACCTCAGCAACTGAGGTGAAAGTTTTCTATAGAAAACCCTCACCTCAGCAACTGAGGTGAAAGTTTTCTATAGAAAACCCTCACCTCAGCAACTGAGGTGAAAATTTTCTATAGAAAACCCTCACCTCAGCAACTGAGGTGAAAATTTTCTATAGAAAACCCTCACCTCAGCAACTGAGGTGAAAATTTTCTATAGAAAACCCTCACCTCAGCAACTGAGGTGAAAATTTTCTATAGAAAACCCTCACCTCAGCAACTGAGGTGAAAATTTTCTATAGAAAACCCTCACCTCAGCAACTGAGGTGAAAATTTTCTATAGAAAACCCTCACCTCAGCAACTGAGGTGAAAATTTTCTATAGAAAACCCTCACCTCAGCAACTGAGGTGAAAATTTTCTATAGAAAATAGAAAACCCTCACCTCAGCAACTGAGGTGAAAATTTTCTATAGAAAACCCTCACCTCAGCAACTGAGGTGAAAATTTTCTATAGAAAACCCTCACCTCAGCAACTGAGGTGAAAATTTTCTATAGAAAACCCTCACCTCAGCAACTGAGGTGAAAATTTTCTATAGAAAACCCTCACCTCAGCAACTGAGGTGAAAATTTTCTATAGAAAACCCTCACCTCAGCAACTGAGGTGAAAATTTTCTATAGAAAACCCTCACCTCAGCAACTGAGGTGAAAATTTTCTATAGAAAACCCTCACCTCAGCAACTGAGGTGAAAATTTTCTATAGAAAACCCTCACCTCAGCAACTGAGGTGAAAATTTTCTATAGAAAACCCTCACCTCAGCAACTGAGGTGAAAATTTTCTATTTATGTAATGTTCAGTTTACTTCAAATTTCGAATTTGTTTGAGGTTGAATATTACCCCAACAAGCTCATAGCTCAGGTCTCACCTCAGCAACTGAGGTGAAAATTTTCTATAGAAAACCCTCACCTCAGCAACTGAGGTGACAATTTTCTATAGAAAACCCTCACCTCAGCAACTGAGGTGACAATTTTCTATAGAAAACCCTCACCTCAGCAACTGAGGTGACAATTTTCTATAGAAAACCCTCACCTCAGCAACTGAGGTGACAATTTTCTATAGAAAACCCTCACCTCAGCAACTGAGGTGACAATTTTCTATAGAAAACCCTCACCTCAGCAACTGAGGTGACAATTTTCTATAGAAAACCCTCACCTCAGCAACTGAGGTGAAAATTTTCACCTCAGTTGCTGAGGTGAGGGTTTTCTATAGAAAATTTTCACCTCAGTTGCTGAGGTGAGGGTTTTCTATAGAAAATTTTCACCTCAGTTGCTGAGGTGAGGGTTTTCTATAGAAAATTTTCACCTCAGTTGCTGAGGTGAGGGTTTTCTATAGAAAATTTTCACCTCAGTTGCTGAGGTGAGGGTTTTCTATAGAAAATTTTCACCTCAGTTGCTGAGGTGAGGGTTTTCTATAGAAAATTGTCACCTCAGTTGCTGAGGTGAGGGTTTTCTATAGAAAATTGTCACCTCAGTTGCTGAGGTGAGGGTTTTCTATAGAAAATTGTCACCTCAGTTGCTGAGGTGAGGGTTTTCTATAGAAAATTGTCACCTCAGTTGCTGAGGTGAGGGTTTTCTATAGAAAATTTTCACCTCAGTTGCTGAGGTGAGACCTGAGCTATGAGCTTGTTGGGGTAATATTCAACCTCAAACAAATTCGAAATTTGAAGTAAACTGAACATTACATAAATAGAAAATTTTCACCTCAGTTGCTGAGGTGAGGGTTTTCTATAGAAAATTTTCACCTCAGTTGCTGAGGTGAGGGTTTTCTATAGAAAATTTTCACCTCAGTTGCTGAGGTGAGGGTTTTCTATAGAAAATTTTCACCTCAGTTGCTGAGGTGAGGGTTTTCTATAGAAAATTTTCACCTCAGTTGCTGAGGTGAGGGTTTTCTATAGAAAATTTTTTTGCTGAGGTGAGGGTTTTCTATAGAAAATTTTCACCTCAGTTGCTGAGGTGAGGGTTTTCTATAGAAAATTTTCACCTCAGTTGCTGAGGTGAGGGTTTTCTATAGAAAATTTTCACCTCAGTTGCTGAGGTGAGGGTTT
Source organism: Musca autumnalis (assembly GCF_047663935.1). Classification (NCBI taxonomy): domain Eukaryota; kingdom Metazoa; phylum Arthropoda; class Insecta; order Diptera; family Muscidae; genus Musca; species Musca autumnalis. The sequence continues at coordinate 231,516,287 of NW_027411977.1, forward strand.
TCTATTAGAAAATTTGCACCTCAGCCCCTGAGGTGGGAATTTTCCGCAGAAAATGTTCACCTCAGGACCAGAGGTGGGAATTTTCCATAGAAAATTTTCACCTCAGTTGCTGAGGTGAGGGTTTTCTATAGAAAATTTTCACCTCAGTTGCTGAGGTGAGGGTTTTCTATAGAAAATTTTCACCTCAGCAACTGAGGTGAAAATTTTCTATAGAAAACCCTCACCTCAGCAACTGAGGTGAAAATTTTCTATAGAAAACCCTCACCTCAGCAACTGAGGTGAAAATTTTCTATAGAAAACCCTCACCTCAGCAACTGAGGTGAAAATTTTCTATAGAAAACCCTCACCTCAGCAACTGAGGTGAAAATTTTCTATGGAAAATTCCCACCTCTGGTCCTGAGGTGAACATTTTCTGCGGAAAATTCCCACCTCAGGGGCTGAGGTGCAAATTTTCTATGGAAAATTCCCACCTCAGGGACTGAGGTGAACATTTTCTGTGGAAAATTCCCACCTCAGGGACTGAGGTGAACATTTTCTGTGGAAAATTCCCACCTCAGAGCCTGAGGTTCAAATTTTCTATGGAAAATTCCCACCTCAGGGGCTGAGGTGCAAATTTTCTATGGAAAATTCCCACCTCAGGGACTGAGGTGAACATTTTCTGTGGAAAATTCCCACCTCAGGGGCTGAGGTGCAAATTTTCTATGCAAAATTCCCACCTCAGGGACTGAGGTGAACATTTTCTGTGGAAAATTCCCACCTCAGAGCCTGAGGTTCAAATTTTCTATGGAAAATTCCCACCTCAGGGCCTTAGGTTCAAATTTTCTATGGAAAATTCCCACCTCCGGGCCTGAGGTTCAAATTTTCTATGGAAAATTCCCACCTCAGGGCCTGAGGTTCAAATTGTGTATGGAAAATTCCCACCTCAGGGCCTGAGGTTCAAATTTTCTATGGAAAATTCCCACCTCAGGGCCTGAGGTTCAAATTGTGTATGGAAAATTCCCACCTCAGGGCCTGAGGTTCAAATTTTCTATGGAAAATTCACACTTCAGGGCATGAGGTGAAATTTTTCTATGGAAAATTCCTACATCAGGGTCTGAGGTGAACATTTTCTATGGAACATTCCCACCTCAGGGCCTGAGGTGAACATTTTCTGTTGAAAATTCCCACCTCAGAGCCTGAGGTGACAATTTTCTATGGAAAATGCCCACCTCAGGGTATGAAATGTGTGTTTTCTATAGAAAATTTTCACTTCAGGGCCTGAGGTGAGTGATTTATACAGAAAATGTTCACCTCAGGGTCTGAGGTGAGTGTTTTCTTTGGAAAATTTTCACGTCAGGACCTGAGGTGTATACATTCTACGTAAAATTCCCACTTCAGGACCTGAGGTGAATACATTCTACGGAAAATAACCACCTCAGGGCCTGAGGTGAATATTTTCTATGAAAAATACCCACCACAGGGCCTGAGGCGAATATTTTCTATGCAAAATACCCACCTCAGGGCCTGAGGTGCAATTTTTCTATGGAAAATTCTATGAAAAATTGCCACTTCAGAGCCTGAGGTGAAAATTTTCTATTGAAAATTCCCACCTCAGGGCCTGAGGAGAAAATTTTCTATGGAAAATTCCCATCACAGGGCCTGAGGTGAAAATGTTCTATTTAAAATTCCCACCTCAGGGACTGAGGTGAAAATTTTCTATGGAAAATTCCCATCACAGGGCCTGAGGTGAAAATGTTCTATTTAAAATTCCCACCTCAGGGACTGAGGTGAAAATGAGGTGAAAATTTTCTATGGAAAATTCCCAACTCTGGGCCTGAGTTGAAAATTTTCTATAAAAAATTCCCACCTCAGGGCCTGAAGTGAAAATTTTCTATGGAAAATTCCAACCTCAGGGACTGAGGTGACAATTTTCTATGGAAAATTCCAACCTCAGGGACTGAGGTGACAATTTTCAGGGCCTGAGGTGACATTTATCTATGGAAAATTCCCACCTGAGGACCTGAGGTGAAAATTTTCTATGGAAAATTCCCACCTCAGGGCCTGAGGTCTATGGAAAATTTCCATCTCAGGCCCTAAGGGGAAAATTTTCTATGGCAAATTCCCACCTCAGTTGAAAATTTTCTATGGAAAAATCCCACATCAGGGCCTGAGGTGAAAATTTAATTCCCACCTCAGGCCCTGAGGTAGCAATTTTCTATTTAAAATACCCACCTCAGTAACTTGAGGTGAACACTTGTTGAGATTTTAAATTGATCTAAAGTCTCTAATCCCCCCTCCTTTTTTCTTCTTCTCCACTTTTTCCCAGGCTACAAGGTTTCAGATACCATGCGTAAAGGCATTCTCGAAGTTGGACTCTACGAAGGCTATGAAGATGAACTAATGCTGGGCTGTTTAGCTGCCCTGGCCAGTAGTGCCATATGGCTGCTGGTGGCAACATTCTTAAAGCTACCCATTTCCGGTACACATAGTATTGTGGGCTCAACTATTGGCTTCTCATTAGTGGCCAGAGGCACCCAGGGTTTGAAATGGTCAACCATGGGTACCATAGTTGGTTCGTGGTTTATATCGCCGGTCTTAAGCGGTTTGGTTAGTATATTGCTGTTCTTGGCTATACGCAAGTTTATATTGAGATCCACTGAACCGCTTAAAGCCGGTTTTCGTTCGTTGCCCATATTCTATGGTGTGACATTTTTCATAAATGTCATTAGTGTTATGTTGGATGGACCAAAGTGTGAGTTGGGAATCAAATATTTCCTTTAACGAATCCGTACTAATGTCTACCTCTCTCTCCCTTTAACTTTGTAGTGCTTTATATGGATAATATACCCACCTGGTTGGCTGTGACTGTTAGTGTAGCATTGGGTCTATTGGTGGCCATATTGACACATTTAGTGTTGGTGCCTATGCAGAAGCGGAAAATTGCTAAACATTTAAGAGCTAAAAATCCTGTCAAATTTCAGTTTGAGGATTCAGTGGGTAAGTTGAGAACACCTATTTGTTTCCTTAATAGATATCTTGATTTTATTTTGTCTTTATTTTGCAGAATCCTCACCGTCCGGTAGTCCTAAGAAAAATCGTCGTCCTCTCAGTTTGGTGAGCGATGGCAAACAACTGCCCGCAATTGCCGAAATTACCGAGCTGGTCTCGTTGACAGACAATTCGCCAAAAACCTTTAAGCTAGCCCCCTTTAATTTGAACGGCACGAAAGCCCTGAATGGCGGCACCACACCCGATGGCTATAAAATCAATCCGGAAATTGTTAAAAAAGCCGAAGACCTCTTGGGCAAAGCTAGTTTGGATAATACCGATTTGACTATAACCAGTTTGAATTTTATTGACGAACAAGCCAATGGCAATGGTCTAAATGGGTTAAATGGTTTGCACAAAACGACGCCCAAGGATAATTTGAATTCATTGGAAGCTTGTTTTAAGCCACCACCACAACAACAACTATCTGCCACTGTACAACACCAACAAACAAATGAGCTTCCTAATTTAAATGCCAATGTTGCACCAGCTACTGCAAATAATAATAGTTTATCATCGCCACTACCACCCACTTTGAATGTATCCGATTCAATGGTAATTGGTGATGTTGATGAATGTGATAAGGCCACAACAACATTGGTGCCACACAATAGTATTGAAACGAAAAATCTGAAAGTGATAGAAAGTGGTAGCAGCCTGGATATGATGATTTCATCCACCCTATCCCCCAATTCCAGTAAAGTTCCTTTAATTGAAAGCAAAGAAGCCATTAATGAGTTCAACAAACCCTCTGCGGAACACCATGGCGAGGAAACGGAAGAAGTTTCAATGCTATTTTCATTTTTACAAATTTTAACTGCCACATTTGGTAGTTTTGCTCATGGTGGTAATGATGTGAGGTACGAAAAAATAACAAATTAGATTTAAGTTAAAAAGTAGAGTTATGTTTATGATAGGGAATTATTGTTAAGGGTGACCCATGGTGAAATTTTGTGAAGAATTATTTCTCCTTTGACACCAAACCTTTACAATGAGGTATTACTGAAGATATAGCTCAATTTCAAAATAATATGAAATTAACCTAAAATTACTCGATAACCATTGTGCCATTGTAAATTAGAATTAATTTAAAACTTGAGGATAGAAGTATGATAGAAAATTTTTGTTGAAGGGAACACATAGTGGAATTTTGTGGAGAATATTTTCTCCTTTGACACCAAACCCCTTCAATGAGGTATTACAGAAGATATAGCCCCATATAGAAACACATGAGGTTAACCTAAATTAAATTTTAAAAAGTTAGGTTAAGAGTATAACATAACTTTAACGTTAAAGGAGACCCATAGTGAAATTTTGTGGAGAATATTATCTCCTTTGACACCAAACCCCTTCAATGAGGTATTACTGAAGATTTAAACCCATTTTGAAATCATGTGAAATGTATCTAAAAAACTTTATAATAATTGTATTATTGTAAATTAGATTTAATTTAAAAAATGAGATTAGGTGTGCGATGGACCACTCTTGTTAAAGGAGACCTATAATGAAATTTTGTGGAGAATATTTTTTTCCTTTGACACCGAACCTCTTTAATGGAGTATTACTGAAGATATAGCACCATTTCAATATCACTTGACCTTAAACTAAACAACTTTATAATCAGTAAACCAATGAAAATTAGATTTAATTTAAAAAGTGAACTTAAAATTATGATAGAACATTCTTTTTAAAGGAGACCCATAGAAGAATTGGCAGCGAATCATTTCTTCTTTGACACCAAACCCCTTCAATGAGGTATTACTGGAGATACAGCCCCATTTTGAAACACATGAGATTAACCTAAAATAACTCTATAACCATTGTAATAGTGTAAATTTGATTAAGGTTAAGAAGTCAGGTTTGGAGAATAATATAACTTTTACGTTAAAGGAGACCCATAGTGAAATGTTGTGTAGAATATTTTCTCCTTTGACATCAAACCCCTTTAATGAGGTATTAGTGAAGATATAGCCCCATTTTGAAATCATGTGAAATGTATCTAAAAAACTTTATAACAATTGTGTTATTGTAAATAAGATTTAATTTAAAACATGAGGTTAGGAGTGCGATGGATCATTCTTGTTAAAGGAGACCTGCAATGAAATTTTGTGGAGGATATTTCCTCCTTTGACACCAAACCCCTTCAATGAGGTATTACTAAAGATATAGCACCATTTCAAAATCACTTGACGTTAAACTAAACAATTTTATAATCTGTAAACCAATGAAAATTAGATTTAATTAAAAAATTGAGGTTACGTTTATGATAGAAAGTTTTTGTTAAAGGAGACCCATAGTAGAATTTCATGGAGAATAAATTCTCCTTTGACAACAAACCCCGACAATGAAGTATTACGGAAGATATAGCTCCATTATGAAAACACATAACAGTTAACCTAAAAAAGTTTTAGCCATTGTGAATTACATTTAATTTAAAAAGTTAGGTTAGGAGTGTGATGGACCACTCTTGTTAAAGAAGATCTATAACGAAATTTTGTGGAGAATATTTTCTCCTTTGGCACCAAACCTCTTCAGTGGAGTATTACTGAAGATATAGCCCCATTTTTAAATCATATGCAACTAACTTAAATTAACTTAATAATTTTACCAATCTAAATTGGATTTATTTAAAAAAGTCCGGTTAGGAGCATGATAGAACATTCTTGTTAAAGAAGAACCATAGTGAAATTTGACGGAGGATCTTTTCTCCTTTGACACCAAAACCCTTCAATGATGTATGAAAGAAGATACAGCCACATATCGAAATATTATAAAATTAACTTAAATCAACATTACCATTGTAAATTAGATTAAGGCTAAAAGGTGAGGTCAGGAGTATAATAGAACATAATTGTTAAAGGGGACTCTTAATGAAATTTGGTGGAGAATCTTTTCTCCTTTGACACCAAACCGCTAAAATGAAGAACACTGCATGATTTTGCCCGATTTCGAAAACATATAAAAATAACATAATCTTGATTTTTTATATATTAAATACGAAAATAATATTTTTGTGATATATATTGAAGATAGCATTGTTTTTAGTTCAGAGACCTGTAGTGGAATTTGTTTCAAATTTGTTCTCCTTTGAGGTTATGTCCAAAATACCATAAACTAACCCTTAATTTACTCTCTTTTCTTCCTTTCCAGCAATGCCATTGGTCCCCTGATTGCTTTATACATGATTTATCGTGAAGGTTCTGTGATGCAAAAAGCCGAAAGTCCCATATATATTTTGATATATGGTGGCATTGGCATATCTATAGGTCTATGGCTATGGGGTCGTCGTGTTATTGAGACCATTGGCAATGATTTAACCAAAATTACCTCATCAACGTAAGTTTTATAATCCCAAAACCAATTCATAATAAATATTTAATGCCTTTTGTTTCTTCCTTCCCTTTCCAGTGGTTTTACAATTGAAATTGGTGCTGCTATAACTGTACTGCTGGCCAGCAAAGTTGGTATACCAATTTCCACAACCCACTGTAAAGTGGGTTCTGTGGTATTTGTGGGCCACATAGCTTCCAAGGGAGCTAAAAAAGATAATAACAACAGCAATAATGGCGAATCAAAGCAATCCAAAGCAAAAACCGAACTAACCAAAGATGATATGCAAGCCCTGGAGAATGGTCCATCCGGACAAATTGAAACTACGGCGGCAGCTAAAGCGCATGGTAAACCAGATGGCAGTGTTGATTGGCATTTATTCCGTAATATTGCATATGCATGGATTGTTACCGTACCCGTAACGGCATTATTAAGTGCAGCAATTATGTTTATTTTATGTTTGGCAACCGGTGTTTAAAGTTCGCTGAAAAAAAACGAGAATGTCGGTTTTTAAATTATTATTAAAAAAAACAAACTAGTACTTAGCGCATGCAAACAAGCAAGAACAACAATAAACCTACAATAGTTTACAAAACAAGAAATAAATTATTAAAAAAAAAAATTAAATGAAACATTGTCAAAGCAGAGTAAAATTTTCCGTGAAATAAAATCAGTAACTAGTATAACTATTTTTAAACATAAAACAGCTGCAATTTTAATTTTTCTATTAGATTTTTTGTTTTTATTTGTCATTTTCTATTTCATCCTAAAACTCTGCTCTAAAACTCTGTCTTTTTTGTATTGAAAAAAGTGGTACATACTAAACAAAAACTTTTCACTATTTTTGTATAACAGTTTTGTATAACACAAACACACACACACACTTTTTAAACAACAGCACCACCACCACAACCAATCCAAGGTATATACATTTTATGTTATATCTATTGTTATTATTTACAGTTTTTCCTCCATAAAAAACAGAAATACATTTTTTAATTTTAAAAACTAAAAAATGGTTTTAAAACTTTTATTTAATCTTTAAGAAAGGCCCCTGCAAAGCAATAAGAAAATTTCAGACTTATAGAAATGAGTTTGAGCAACAAATATAGCCTTAAGAGGAGGGAATGTATGTAAAAATGTTGGCAAAAAAGAGGTGATGTCAACATATTGTTGATAAATCCTACTTTATGTTGAAATAACCTCATTTTTTTGCATTTACGATAATGGGTTTAATGAATCACAATGTTCATATCCCATTTTTTTATATAAGTGTCTAAGAAAAAAGTGAGGTTATAAGATGTTATTTGATTCATATTCTCTTTATTTATAAACAACCATACTTTTTCTTTGCGGAGATGATATATCTTATGTGCGTGCAGTGACTGTATTTTAAGTACTGGATAGAAATTACAGTATTTCTTTATTCTATTATACATTTTTATTTATCAATATTTAATGTCTTTGTTCCACCCTGTCCACCAAAAAGGTCATTTGTAACGAATACTTTTTTATCCTTTTTCATGTAAACTTGTTTTTTATATTTTATCGCATATATATTATAGTTAGAGATTTGGTTTGTTCGGTGACCTATGGTGAAAATTTATGTAGAACATTTTTTCCATTGACACCATTCACTTAGCATCACGTGTTCTTGGCGATTTTGGCCCAACTGAAATTAACCTAAAAATTCACCTTTTTCTTTATATACCGAAATTGATTCATTATATTTTTTGGGTTTTGTACTGAAGTTAGAGATTTCATTTGTTCAGTGACCCATAGTGAATTTCTGTGTAGAATATTTCTTCCATTGACAACATCCACCTAACGATATATGTTCTGGATGATTTTGGCTTCAATTGGAATTAACCTAAAAATGTAAACTTATTTTTTATATATTATCGCATATATATTATAGTTAGAGATTCGGTTTGCTCGGTGACATATGGTGAAATTTGATGTAGAACATTTTCTCCATTGACACCATTCACTTAGCATCACGTGTTCTTGCCGATTTTGCCTTATTTGAAATTAACCTAAAAATACACCTTTTTATTTATATACCTAAATTGATTTATTATATTTTTTTGGGTTTTGTACTGAAGTTAGAGATTTCATTTGTTCAGTGACCCATAGTGAATTTCGGTGTAGAATATTACTTCCATTGACAACATCCACCTAATGTTATATATTTTGGGTGATTTCATTGGAATTTTCCTAAAAAAATGTAAACTTGTTTTTTTTATATTTTATCGCATATATATTATAGTTAGAGATTCGGTTTGCTCGGTGACCTATAGTGAAATTTGATGTAGAACATTATCCCCATTGTCACCATTCACTTAGCATCACGGTTCTTGCAGATTTTGGCTCAATTGAAATTAACGTACAAATTCAACTTTTTATTTATATACCGAAATCGATTTATATTTTTTTGGGTTTTGTATTGAAGTTAGAGATTTCATTTGTTCAGAGACCCAAAGTGAATTTCGGTGTAGAATATTTCTTCCATTGACAACATCCACCTAACGTTATATATTCTGGGTGATTTTGGCTTCATTGGAATTAACCTAAAAATTACCCCTTTTCTTTATATACCCAAATTGATTCAGTATATTTTCTGGACTTGTACTGCTGTTAGAGATTTCAGTTGTTTAGAGACCAATAATGAAATTCGATGTAAAATATTTCTTTCATTGACATCATCCACCTAACAGTAGGTATTCTTTTTGATTTGGGCAATTGAAGTTAACCTTAATAATTCAATTTTTTGGTTATATTCAGAAATTGATTTAGTACATTTTCGAGATTTGTGCTCAAGTTAGAGATTTGATTTGTTTGGAGACACATAGTGAATTTCGATGTAGAATATTTCTTCCATTGACACCATCCACTTAACATTATTTATTATGGGTGATTTAGGCTCAATTGAAATTATTCAACTTTTTGGTTATATACCGAAATATATCTATATATATAAAATAGAAAAATGTTTGTATGTTTGTTTGTTTGTGTGTTTGTTTGTTTGAAATTTATAGACTCAAAAACCATTGAACCGATCTTGCTGAAATTTTCAGGGTATATTACTACATCGCCTGAAAGTAACATAGGCTATAAAAAGTTTCGAAATTCCGCTCTGATCCGGAGATATAGCATCAGAATCGGAGGTACCTCCAAAAAATTTAAACTTTGTATGCAAATATCTATAGAACGGTTACAGATACAGACTCCAAATTTGAAATTTGTGATGGATTTTAGTCTAAAAATAAATGTGCCAAAATATATCGAAATCGGTCCAGATTTGGATATAGCTCCCATATATATTTTTGCCCGATTTCAAGTATTTGATGTACCAAACACGCTATATATGTCCGATTTCCATGAAATTTGGAATGCGTGACGGAACGTGGCTTATAACAAAATGTACCAAACTATATCGTAATCGGTTCAGATTTGGATATAGATCCCATATATATTTTCGTCCGATTTCAAGTATTTGATGTACCAAACACGCTATATATGTCCGATTCTAATGAAATTTGGAATGTGTGACGGAATTTGGCCTATAAGTAAATGTACCAAACTATATCGAAATCGGTTCAGATTTGGATATAGCTCCCATATATATTTTCGTCCGATTTCAAGTATTTTGTGTACCATACATGTCCGATTTCAATGAAATTTGGAATGTGTGACGGAATTTAGTCTATAACTATATGTTCCATTATACATCGAAATCGGTTCAGATTTGGATATAGCTCCCACATATATTTTCGTCTGATTTCAAGTATTTGATGTACCAAACACGCTATATATGTCCGATTTCAATGACATTTGGAATGTGTGATAGAATTGGCCTATAGCTAAATGCGCCAAAATATATCGAAATCGGTTCATATTTGGATATAGCTCCCATATATATTTTCGTCCGATTTCAAGTATTTGATGCATGAAAAACGCTATATATGTCCGATTTCAGTGAAATTTATAACGTGTGACGAAATTTGAATATAGCTCCCATATATAGTTTTGACCGATTTGAGGTATTTGATGCACCAAACACGTTATATGTGCCCGATTTCAATGAAATTTTAAACATGTGACGGAATTTCGCCTATAAATAAATGTTCCAAAATATATCGAAATCGGTTCAAATTTGGATATAGCTCCCATATATAGTTTTGACCGATTTGAGGTATTTGCTGCACCAAACCCTTTATATGTGCCCGATTTCAATAAAATTTGGAATGTGTGACGGAATTTGGCCTATAAATAAATGTTCCACAATATATCGAAACCGGTTAAGATTTGAATAAAGCTTCCATATAAATTTCTGACCGATTTGAGGTATTTGACGCTATATTAGCCCGATTTCACTGAAATTTGTGGCAGAATCTATATCTAATATATAAAAGGCAATGTGTGTATGTTAGTATGTTTGTTTGTTTGTATGTTTGTATGTTCCGAATAGACTCAAAAACGGCTGAATAGATTTTCTTGAAAATGTTAGATAATGTACTGGGAACACCGGTGGTGAAAATGGGCTATATATTTTTTTGAATGGTCGTCGCGGAAGTGAAATATCGCGGTCATCCCAAATTATTCAAAAATTTATTATTTCAGATAATATACCTAATTTTAGTAAGCGTGACCGAAACCGCTATAACACTGGCTTCAATATGTGGGATAACGCGGTCAACGCCATATTTTGGAATACAGTAAAATCCCGAAGACTTGAGATGTCACTATATAGAAATTCCGAAAAATCGATTGGGAAATCTTATGAAATTTTTTATGTGGAGTTTTTAGGTCTGAGAATAGGTCGTAATCTATTTTTTTTTATCCCGCTAAGTGTAGTGACCGGTGGTCCTCCTCACAAAATTAAGAAACCGCGAAATTCAAGATACTTTTTAATATATTGTTTACAAATTGTTTGCAATGCTATGGTAATTACAGGCTTGACCCTGAATGGTCGTCGCGGAAGTGAAAATCGCGGTCATCCCAAAATTTTCAAAAATGTATTATTTCAATTAATTAGAAATGTCGTAAGCTGTTTTTATACGGATAGGAGTAGTGACCGGTGGTCCTCCCCCACAATGTTTTTAAGAAAATCTGAAATCTTTAATATTTTTGAACGTATTGTTTACAGATTGTTTTCCCTGAATGATCGCGGTCATCACAAAGTTTTCAAAAATGTATTATTTTAATTAATATACATAATTTTAGTAAGCGTGACACAAAAATGATGTAAACACTAGCTTGAACAAGTGGGATAGCGCGGTCGTGAGCTATTTTAATACGGCTAAGTGTAGTGACCGGAGGTTCTCCTTCATAATTTTTTTTTTTAATCTGAAGTCCATGATATTTTTGAACGTATTGTTTACAGATTGTTTGCAATATGTACTACTGTAATTACTGTATTGACCCTGAATAGTCTTCGCGGAAGTGAAATATCGCGAAAAGTGAAATATCGCGGTCATCACAAAATTTGCAAACATTTATTATTTCAGATAATATACATAATTTTGTAAGCGTGCCTAAAAAACGCTATAAACGCTGAACACTAAACAATAAATGGGACAGCGCGATCAACTCCACATTTTGGAATACAGTAAAATCCGGATAACTTAAGATGTCACAAGATCGAAATTCCAGAAAGATCCATTGGAAATCAGACAAAGTTATTGATATACAATACAATATCATCATTGGAATCAGAATACCGCGATCGTGTTCGATTTTTGAAAATATTATAATTACGGATAAAATCTCAAAATGTGGGATGTGAAACTTCATTAGCATTGATTTCAGTCCTTAGAATAGCTAGGTAAAGATACATTTTTTAAATACAGCAAAATCTCGATAATAACAACTACAATTTATAGAAGTAATTTTTTTTTTATGAATTATATAAATGTTGCCATACATATCCCGAAGGAACATACATTTCGCTGAGGGGTATTTTACCACTATTGCATATAGAGCGCGAAGAAAAAAAGCGTTACGTTCGATCGGCCTGAATGAGGTTAAATCCACCAAAAATAGCGAAAATCAGGCGCCACCGTTCTATGGGAGCTATATCAAAACGAGGACGTGTACTGAACAGTGGCTATATCTCTGAACTATCGAAAATCTGGAGGTACTGTTTTATGGGAGCTATATCAAAACGTGAACCTATTACTGTTACATACCGAGCGCAAATAAAAAAGCGTGTCTTTCGGTCGATACGAATATTTCTGCTCTCCTCTTTAAAATATATTAAAACCAGATTTCAGCCATTTCGGTGTGATAATGATGTTAAATCCTCAAAAATAGCGAAAATCAGCCGGTACCGTTCTATGGGAGCTATATCAAAACCTGGACCTATACCAACAATTCTTTGCAGTAATAATAATTACGACCCCAACCGAGACCAACAATCCAATATATAGCAATCTTAATTGACGTGCACCGATCATTATATGTGGGTCACAAAGTGCTTTAAACTGTCAATTTATGGTGAAGGGTATAACAAAAGAGATTTTATATCTTAAATTTGGGGGATACCATTAAATGGAATTTATGTCAAAACATTGATTTATATTATGAAGTTTCTAGAGGGATGCCTAATTATGGCTGTATCAATGCTGGATAGATAACTAAAGTTTACACGGAGAACCCAAACAACGGGCCAGCAACGCGGACCGGGTCAGCTAGTTTAGTATATTTTCTGTTTTTTATTATAACTACAGATTTGGATTGCTCCTCAACTTATGTTGAAATTTGATGTAGAACATTTTTTCCATTGACATCAACCCTTTAAAGTAAGGTGAAATGGGAGATTTTGGCACAATTTGGAAAATACCCAATTTAACCTCAAAAAATGATGTATATTGTAATACCAAAATTTAACCATTTTTTATTGCTATTTCATCATAGCTGCAGATTTAACTTGTTTAGGACATTATAGTGAAATTTTGTGAAGAATATTTTTTCCTTTGCATCAACAACTCTGAAACAAGATTTAAGGCGACATATTGGCACAATTTAGAATGTTCCCAATTTAGACCTATAGAAAAATTGTGTATTTATATGTCAAAATGGTAACCATATTTTATTGCTATATATCATAGCTAAAGATTTGATTTGTTCGGTGACTTATGATGAAATTTTATGTAGAACATTTTCCCCATTAACATCATCGTCAAACCTCTAAAATAAGGTGCAGTAGGGATTTTCACATAATTCGGCGGAAGGCTAAATATAACCTCAAAAAATGATGTAGGCAAAGTTATAACAGATATTTTATTCATATGTATCATAGCTACAGGTTTCATTTGTTCTGTGACCCATATTTAAATTTTATGAGGAATATTTCTTCCATTAACATTATCTCTCTAAATAAAGGTGAAATGGGAGATTTTGGCACAATTCGGATGAAGATCATATTTTGATCACATGAACTAAATACTTTTTAATAGCAAACTTGTAAACAATTTTTTATAAATATATATTACAACTACGGATTTCGCTTGTTTTGGAACTTGTAGTGAAATTTGATAAGAAATATTTTTTCCTTTGACATCGACCATCTAAAATGCCATGTAGTGGAAGATATTGGGACAGATTCAAAATAATAAAAAAATTTACCCTAAAAAAAGTTATGTATTTTTTATACGAAATTTGCGATAAATGTATTTTTGATAAATTATATAGCAAGTGATTTCTTTTGTTTGGCAAACTATAGTGAATTTGTTGAAGAAAATTTTGTCTTTTGTCATCATCCCTCTAAAACAAGGTATAGTGGGAAATTTTGAGCAATTTCAAAAATAGCCAATTTAACCCCAAAAAGTTATGTATTTTTATGAATGGTTGATTGATAAATATTACAGCTATTAATTTCATTTGTTCTGGGACTTCGAGTGAAATTTAATGAGGAATATTTTTTCCTTTGGCAGCAACCCTCGAAGCAACGTGTAGTAGGATATTTGAGGACAGTTTCAAAAAGTAACAAATTTAACCCCAAAAAGTTAGGCATTTTTTAGCAAACTTGGGATCAATTTATTATTGATAAATTTTATAGCTATCGATATCTTTTGTCATGTAGCCTGTAGTGAAATGAGATGAAGAATAATTTTTGCTTTGACATCAACCATCTAAAATAGGGCAAAGTGGAAGATTTCGGGCATTTTCAAAAAGTAACCAATTTAACCCCAAAAAGTTATGTATTTTAATACCAAATATTGATAAATATTGTAGCTACCGATTTCTTTTGTTCTGGGACCTATAGTGAAATTTGATGAGAAATATTTTTTCCTTTGGTAGCAATCCTCTAAAATAGGGCGAAGTGGGAGATTTTAGGGCGATTTCAAAAAGTAACCAATTTAACCCCAAAAAGTTATGAATTTTAATACCAAATTTGGGATGGATGTAGTATTGATAAATATTGTAGCTACCGATTTCTTTTGTCCTGGGACATATAGTGAAATTTGCTGAGGAATATTTTTCTCTTTAGAAGAAACCCTCTAAAATAGGCTATAGTGGGAGATTTTATGGCATTTTCAAAAAGTAACCAATTTAACCCCAAAAAATTATGTATTTTAATACCAAACAAATTTGGGATGCATATATTATTGATAAATATTGTAGCTACCGATTTCTTTTGTCCTGGGACCTGTAGTGAAATTTGAAGAGGAATATTTTTCTCTTTAGCAGAAACCCTCTAAAATAGGCTGTAGTGGGAGATTTTAGGGTGATTTCAAAAAGTAACGAATTTAACCACAAAAAGTTATGTATTTTAATACCAAGTTTGAGATGATTGTAGCATTGATAAATATTGCAGCTACCGATTTCTTTTGTCCTGGGACCTATTTAGTGAAATTTTATGAGGAATATTTTCTTTAGAAGAAACCCTCTAAAATAGGCTGTAGTGGGAGATTTTAGGGTGATTTCAAAAAGTAACAAATTTAACCCCAAAGATTATGTATTTTAATACCAAATTTGGGATGGATTTAGTATTGATAAATATTGTAGCTACCGATTTCTTATGTCCTGGGACCTATAGTGAAATTTGCTGAGGAATATTTTTCCTTTTAGCAGAAACCCTCAAAAATAGGCTGTAGTGGGGGATTTTAATGCGATTTCAAAAAGTAACCAATTTAACCCCAAAAAGTTATGTATTTTAATACCAAATTTGGGATACATGTATTATTGATAAATATTGTAGCTACCGATTTCTTTTGTCCTGGGACCTATAGTGAAATTTGATGAGGAATATTTTTTCCTTTGGTAACAATCCTTTAAAATAGGGCGAAGTGGGAGATTTGGTGACATTTTCAGAAAGTAATTACATTAACCCTAAAAAAAGTTTTGTGTTTTAATACCAAATTTGGGATGGATGTAGTATTGATAAATATTGTAGCTACCGATTTCTTTTGCCCCGGGACCTATAGTGAAATTTGATGAGAAATATTGTTTCCTTTGGTAGCAATCCTCCAAAATAGGGCGAAGTGGGAGATTTTAGGGCGATTTCAAAAAGTAAGCAATTTAACCCTAAAAAGTTTTGTATTTTAATACCAAATGTTGCAAATTTGGGATGCATGTATTATTGATAAATATTGTAGATACCGATTTCTTTTGTTCTGGGACCTATAGTGAAATTTGATGAAGAATAATTTTTACTTTGACATCAACCTTTTAAAATAGGACGAAGTGGAAGATTTCGGGCAATTTAAAAAAGTAACCAATTTAACCCCAAAAGGTTATGTATTTTAATACCAAATTTGGGATGGATGTAGTATTGATAAATATTGTAGCTACCGATTTCTTTTGTTCTGGGACCTATAGTGAAATTTGATGAGGAATATTTTTTCCTTTGGTAGCAATCCTCTAAAATAGGGAGAAGTGGGAGATTTTAGGGCGATTTCAAAAAGTAACGAATTTAACCCCAAAAAGTTATGTATTTTAATACCAAATTTGGCAAATTTGGGATGCATGTATTATTGATAAATATTGTAGATACCGATTTCTTTTGTTCTGGGACCTATAGTGAAATTTGATGAAGAATAATTTTTACTTTGACATCAACCTTCTAAAATAGGACGAAGTGGAAGATTTCGGGCAATTTAAAAAAGTAACCAATTTAACCCCAAAAGGTTATGTATTTTAATACCAAATTTGGGATGGATGTAGTATTGATAAATATTGTAGCTACCGATTTCTTTTGTTCTGGGACCTATAGTGAAATTTGATGAGGAATATTTTTTTCTTTGGTAGCAATCCTCTAAAATAGGGCGAAGTGGGAGATTTTAGTGCGATTTCAAAAAGTAACCAATTTTACCCTAAAAAGTTTTGTATTTTAATACCAATTGATGGATGTAGTATTGATATATATTATAGCTACCGATTTCGATTGCTCCTCTGGGACCTGTAGTTAAATTTATTGTAGAATAATTTCTCCACTGACATCACAATTATGGGACATTTTGGCACAAAATTATTAAAGGCCAAATATAACCTTAAAAAATAGACTTCTTTTTGTAGATTGTACACGTGTGTCCGAGACCCAGGTCAAAGGATTAAAACATCCCCATTTCCTTAATTTATAAAATTTTAATGTTTTTTCTTGTTTCAGCCTTTATTATCCACATAACCTCACTTTGTATATTCTAATTTCCTTCTTAACCGTCAATTCCTTTAGTTGGCTGTATTGTTAAATTGAAAATTATAAATATTTCTTGACATTGAACATTTTTACTTGCTTTGCATCAGGTGCAGTGTTGCCGAATTTGACGATTTTTAGGTCCAAAATCGAAAAATGACGATTTGACGATTTTGTGATCTAAAATGACGATTTTTCACGTAAACCAAAATTGCATGAAATAACACATGATAACTATATTTTGACCAAAATTTCACCAAAGTCTTTATGGAAAACAATTTTCCAAACTCGATTTTATGAGCATTTTTAATGTTCTAAGCAATTTCCAACGAAAGTGGCTATGTTAAGGTACATTCTGGTATACAGGTATTTTGATGGTTTTTGTCTCACCTTCTAATTATATCAGATAAAAATGTTCGTTTAGGATTGTTACCCACTGATTACACATGCAAGTAACTTGCAGGCAGTTGTGTATACATATTATAGTCGAAACTTCAATTTTTTCGAACTGACACTTGCATGTGTAAACGTTCGGAAAAATTTTGAAGTTACTTTCAAAGCACTTACATTGATTACTGACAAGGAAATTTTGTCGGCAGTGAGGTTATTAGTTGGTGTGGCAGTGAATATGTGTGAGTGGATTGGTATTTTTCGAACTGTCACTTGCATGTGTAAACGGGGGGTTAATGGATGAAAACCTCCCATGACAAGTTTTCGAGATAAAATGGGAAGTATATCCATCGCGTTGTGAGCATTATTAACACCCAGCATTATTAACGGCGTACAGAAATAAGGCCCCATAAAATAACACCTCAAACGGAACTACTTTTGAAAAAATCGCGCGATTTTTTTACGAAAATATTTTCACAGTCTTACTTAATACAATTTTTTCTAAAAAATTGCAAATAATTTTATATAACCGAAAAACGCCGCAGGCGAAAATATATTTGAAAAACTCGCGGGATATTTTACAAAAATATTTTTTGCTTTTTTTTTAAAAAATACAGACTTTTGTAAAAAATGCAAACACATAAAAATTTCCCGATTTAATTTTTTTTTCAATTTAAATAATTAATATACTCTGTATACGAAATATCTTCATCGAATACCTTAGTCTGGTAAAATTTCTCCGAACTGCTACTGACAAATTCAAATATAATTTCATTTTTATTTACTTTCATGAAATCTGGAAGATTTTGTGGATACTTCGGTATTGTTTGGCAATTCCTTTAATATTCTAATTTCTTCTCTAAAATTTACAACAGTTCTTTCATCAACAGAAAATAATTTCGAAAAGCAAAAAAGTAACTTTGACATTAAGAAAAAATCGTTGGGAGTTATGTCCGCGTTTTTTTTAGTTTTTTTTTTCGATTTGCTTCACGGACATAACTCCCAACGAATTTTGGAAGTTATGTCCGTGCACCGTTTTGTTTTTTTTTTTTTTGTTTTTTGTTTAAACCATTTATGAAATTACACCCTAATTTTTCTTCGCTTTCTTCATAATAACTTTCGAAAATTTACCCCAATTTATTTTTTCTCTTAAACACTGGATTGGAAAAAGGTCCCAAAAAGACGAAAATAGGTCCCAAAAGTTTTGTTGTTGTTTTCCATATATCTGTTTGGGGCCTATTTCCACTTTCAATTTGGGGTGTTATTTCATGCGGCCTTATTTCTGTACGCCTTATTAACATACTACTTATGCCCAGCATTGTTAACATCCTACTTATGCCCCCTTTTAGCGGTCAGTCAGTTATTCAAAATGTAAAATGTATGTGGATGATCGACAACACGAACGGTCACATTGTCGAGCAAACGATATTTGAGCAAAACTTTATTCAAAACTGGCAATTGGAACCCATCTTGTGATAGCTGCTGTTTATATCGGTATTTAAGTGAGATTGGGTTAAATTTATTGCTCTGGGTTGTATATCTTATGTTGTTAGTCTCATAGCCATTACTATCAGCGAAAAATCGCACTAAACGGTAATCAAATGTAGTTTTGGAACATGTTGACGATTTTTGACGATTTTCCAAATTTTATTGACGATTTTTTTGACGATTTCCGATCAAAAACTGTCGGCAACACTGATCAGGTGTCGGTCTTTCATAAATTCCATTTAAATTCCACACCTTCACCAAAAAAGAACTGTTTCAAGGTTTTATGTTGTGATATTTATTAAATAACAATTTGAAAATATTTTTAAAATAAATAACCCAATATAACACATAAAACCTCTACCATATTCTGCCAGCATATTCTCACAGATCTTAAATACAAAAATAATAACAAGAAGGAAGCAATGATGCTATTATTTTGTTCTTTTTTTTTCTTCTTCAAAACTATACAACATCAACAATAACACTTAACACCTTAGCAACAATGGTAATAAACAAAAGCAACAACAACAACTACTGTCATAAATAGTTAAGTTTATTTAAAAAATGATACAAAAATACTATGTTTTCTTTGGGTTAATAACAACAAAAACAAAGCATTTCATTTAGAAAACCCACAAATTAACAGCAACAACAACATTAACAAGCAATAGCATTTTAATATTTGTTTTAACAATTTGAAAATAATGAGAAGTGTTTTTTTTGTTACGAAAATTTAAAAAAGATTGAGACAAGAAATTATTTAACCAAGCTTTAAACAACAATGTGGATCTTCTTATTCTGTTATTTTTAAAGAAAAAAACATTTGTATATTTTTATTGTCTCTCAAAACACTTAGAGAACTATTTTGAACTTAATTTGTAGAATAATGATCCGTTTGTGAAGTGACAACTAAAAGAACTTGAATTTGCTAGGCCTAAATTATGGCAAGAGAACTAAATTTGGATACATTTTTAAAGAAAGTGTCCCTACAGGGATTAGTTATAACTCATTAACTATTATTAACAATTCTTAGTTATCAAAATGTCAGCTATCAGTGATAATACAATACAAGGTCGGTCAGAAAAGTACCATATTTAGCCACCCAAAAAATATTGCATTTTTTATAACAAAATTGTAACCGATATTTTATTGGTATATGTAATAGCTACAGATTTTTGTTGTTCGGGGACTAATGTTGAAATTTAATGTAGACTATTTCGTCCTTTGCCAAGAACCCTCTACAATAATGTGAAATGGGAAATATTTGCACAATTTGGGAAATTACCCAATTTAACCTCAATTTGTTTTATGCCAAAATTGTAACTGATTTTTAATCGCCTTATATCATAGCTACTGATCTCAGTTGTTAGGGAACTTATAATGAAATTTGATGTAGAATATTTCGTGCATTGACAGCATACTTCTAAAATACGTTGAATTGGGAGAATTTGATAAAATTTGGAAAAGGCCTCAATTTAACCTCTAAAAATGAAGGATTTTTTATATCAAAATTGTAGCTGATATTTTGTTGTTGTAAATGATAGCTACAGATTTGAATTCTTCGGAGACTAGTGATGAAATTTGATGTAGAATATGTTGTACATTGAAATCAAACAAGTACAATAAGGTAAAGTGGGAGATGTTGGGCCAAAATTGAAAAAACGCCCATTTTAACCTCAAAAAATTATGACAAAATTGTAACCGATATTTTACCGCTTCGCATCTTAGGTACAGATTTCACTTGTTCGGTGACTTATAATGAAATTTGATTTAGAATATTTCGTTCATTGACATCAACTCTCCACAATAAGGTGAAGTGAGAGATTTCAGGCCAATTTAAAAAAATACACAATTTAACATCAAAAAATAATGCCAAAATTGTAACCGATATTTTATCGTTTCACATCTTAGGTACAGATTTCACTTGTTCGGCGACTTATAATGAAATTTCATGTAGAATATTTTGTCCGTTGACATCAACTCTCCACAATAAGGTGAAGTGAGATATTTTAGCCCAATTTAAAAAATACCCACTTTAACCTCAAAAAATGATGCGAAAATTGTAACCGATATTTTATGGCTTCACACCTTAAGTACAGATTTCACTTGTTCAGTGACTTATAATGAAATTTCATGTAGAATATTTTGTCCGTTGACATCAACTCTCCACAATAAGGTGAAGTGAGATATTTTAGCCCAATTTAAAAAATACCCACTTTAACCTCAAAAGATGATGCGAAAATTGTAACCGATATTTTATCACTTCACATCATAGGTACTGATTTCACTTGTTCGGTGACTTATAATGGAATTTGATTTAGAATATTTCGTTCATTGACATCAACTCTCCACAATAAGGTGAAGTGAGAGATTTCAGGCCAATTTAAAAAAATACACAATTTAACATCAAAAAATAATGCCAAAATTGTAACCGATATTTTATCGTTTCACATCTTAGGTACAGATTTCACTTGTTCGGCGACTTATAGTGAAATTTGATTTAGAATATTTCGTTCATTGACATCAACCCTCTGAAAAAAGGTGAAGTGGGAGAATTTGGCCCAATAAAAAAATAACCAATTTAAACACGAAAAATATTGTAATTTTTGCAATCGTTATTTCATAGCTTTATATCATAGGTACAGATTTCAGTTGTTCGGGGACTTATAGTGAAATTTGATGTAGAATATTTTGTCCTTTGCCACTAACCCTCTAAAATGGGGCTTAGGCGGAAATTTTGTACATTTAGGAAAAAAACACCGAAATCGACCAAAAAATATGTGTATTTTATACCAATTTTGAAATGGATGTATAATCGGTAAAAAATGTGTATCTAAAGATTTATTTTCTTCAGAGACTCATAGTGAAATTTAATTTAGAATATTTTTTTCTTCAACGTCAACCATCTAAAGTATCGCTTAAAGGTAGATATTGGTCTAATTTGGAAAATGGCCCATGTTACACTATTGCAAAATGTTTCTAACCGATATTTTATTGTTCTAAATGATAGCTACAGATTTTATTTGTTCTGTGACTTATAGTGAAATTTGATGTAGAATATTTCATCCATTTACATCAACAACCTACAACAAGGCGAAGTGGGAGATTTTGGCCCAATATGAAAAATAACCAATTTAACCTCAAAAATTGATGGCAAAATTGAAACCGATATTTTATCACTTCACATCATAGGTACTGATTTCACTTGTTCGGTGACTTACAATGAAATTTGATTTAGAATATTTCGCTCATTGACATCAACGCTCTGCAATAAGGTGAAGTGAGAGATTTTAGCCCAATTTAAAAAATACCCAATTTAACCTCAAAAAAATGATTCGAAAATTGTAACCGATATTTTATCGCTTCACATCTTAGGTACAGATTTCCCTTGTTCGGTGACTTATAATAAAATTTGATGCAGAATATTTCGTTCATTGACATCAACGCTCTGAAAAAAAGTGAAGTGGGAGATTTTGGCCCAATAAGAAAAATAACCAATTTAAACACGAAAAATATTGTAATTTTTGCAATCGTTATTTCATAGCTTTATATCATAGGTACAGATTTCAGTTGTTTCGGGACTTATAGTGAAACTTGATGTAGAAGATTTTGTCCATTGCCACCAACCCTCTAAAATTGGGTTTAGTTGGAAATTTTGGCACATTTAGGAATAGAACACCAAAAATCGGCCACAAAATATGTGTATTTTATACCAATTTTGAAATGTATGTATAACCGCTATAAATTTTGTACCTAACGATATCTTTTATTCGGAGACTCATAGTGAAATTTGATGTAGGATAATTTGTTCTTCAACGTCAACCATCTAAACTATCGCTTAATGGTAGATATTGGTCTAATTTGAAAAATTGGCCAAGTTACACTATTGTAAAATGTTTCTAACCGATATTTTATTGTTCTAAATTATAGCTACAGATTTCATTTGTTCTGTGACTCATAGTGAAATTCGATGTAGAATATTTGGTTCATTAACATCAATGCTCTGCAATAAGGTGAAGTGAGAGATTTTAGCCCAATTTAAAATAATACCCAATTTAACCTCAAAAAATTATACCAAAATTGTAAACGATATTTTATCGCTTCACACCTTAGGTACAGATTTCACTTCTTCGGTGACTTATAATGAAATTTGATGTAGAATATTTTGTCCGTTGTCATAAACTCTCCGCAATAAGGTGAAGTGAGAGATTTCAGGCCAATTTAAAAAATACCCAATTTAACCTCAAAAAATTATGCCAAAATTGTAACCGATATTTTGTCGCTTCACATCATAGGTACAGATTTCACTTGTTCGGTGACTTATGATGAAAGTTGATGTAGAATATTTTGTCCGTTGACATCAACTCTCCACAATAAGACGAAGTGGGAGATTTTGGCCCAATATTGAAAAATACCAATTCAAACCCGAAAAAATGTTGTAATTTTTGCAATCGTTATTTCATAGTTTTATATCATAGGTACAGTTTTCTGTTGTTCGTTGACTTATGATGAAATTTGATGTAGAATATTTTGTGCTTTGCCACCAACCCTCTGAAATGGGGTTTAGTTGGAAATTGTGGCACATTTAGAAATAAAACACCAAAATCGACCACAAAATATATGTATTTTATACCAATTTTGAAATGGATGTATAATCGGTAAAAATATTGTACCTAACGATATCTATTGTTCGGAGACTCATAGTGAAATTTGATGTAGAATAATTTTTTTCAACGTCAACCATCTAAAGTATCGCTTAATGGTAGATAGTGGTCGAATTTGAACAATTTTGCCAAGTTATACTATTGTAATATGTTTGTAATCGATATTTTATTGTTCTAAATGATAGCTACCGATTTCATTTGTTCTGTGACTTATAGTGAAATTCGATGTAGTTCATTGGCATCAAACCTTTAGAATAAGGTGAAGCGGGCGATTTTGGGGAGAATTTGGAAAAATAACCAATTTAATTTCAAAAAATGATGCGAAAATTGTAACCGATATTTTATCGCTTCACATCTTAGATACAGATTTCACTTGTTCGGTGACTTATGATGAAATTTGATGTAGAATATTATGTCCCTTGACATGATGCTTATAAAACAAGTTGAAGTGGGAGAATTTTGGTCGATTTGGTTAAAAAATTATGGATTTTTTTAAAGCGATGTTTTATTGTTGTATATCATAGCGACAGGTTTTAGTTATTCAGTGACATATAGTGAAATTTAATGTACAATATTTCGTTCATTGACATCAACCCTCTAAAATAGGGCACGGCGGGAGATTTTGGCCAACTAAAGAAAAATACCCAATTTAACGTCTAAAATTATTGTAATTTTGTAACTACTATTTCATTGCTTTATATCTTAGTTACAGATTTCACTTGTTTAGTGACTTGTGATGAAATTTGATGTAGAATATTTCTTCCACTCACATCTACCCTCTATTTAGCCAAAATTTGGGTAATTTTGCTAAACTTTGGAAAAATATTAAATTCGACCAGAAAATAAGTATGCATTTTTATACCAATTTTGAAATGGATGTATTATTGCTAACTATTATATCTATCGGATTCTTTTGTTCAGTGACTCATAGTAAAATTTGATATAGTATAATTTTTCCTTTCATACCAAACCTCTAAAGTAGGGCGAAGTGGGAGATTTTGGCCCAATTTGTAAAATTGCCAATTTAACACCCTAAAATTACGTATTTTTGTAGACAACATTTAATGGCTTTATATTATAGTTACAGATTTCACTTCTTCGATAACTTATAGTGAAATGTAATGAAGAATATTTCAATCAATGACGCCATTCCCCTAAATTCAATTGTAAAGGAAGGTTTGGCACAATTCCGAAAAAAATCCAATTCCTCTAAAAAATAATAAGTGCCAAATAAGGGAGTCAGTTTTTTTTAATATATATTACTGCTACCGGTTTTATTTGTTCAGAGACTTACTGTCAAATTTGATGTAGAATAATTTGTCCTTTACTATCAACCCTTTAAAATAAAGCGTAGTGGGAGTTTTGGCACGATTTCGAAAAAATGTGCAATTTCATTCAAATATGATAAATGTCCAACTTATACCCATTTTTTTATTGATATACATATATCACATACCGATTTCCTTTGTTCTAGAACTTACTGTGAAATTTGTAGGAAAAAAATTTTCCCTTTGACATCTGCCCTCCAAAATAATGTGTTGTGGGACTTTTGGTACAGTTCCGAAAAGGTCCAAAAGTCTTATTTTACTAAAAAATGATATAGGGCCAACTTATAACCCATTTTATATTCACATATATCACATGTAACGAGTTCGTTTGTTCTAGAACTTGCTGTGAAATTTGTTGTAGAATAATTATCCCTTTGATAGCAAGCTTCCAAAATAATGTGTGGCGGAATTTTGGTATAATTCCCAAAAAGACCAAAAGTCTTATTTCACTAAAAAATAATATACGGCCAACTTTTAACCCATTTTCTATTGACATATATTACAGCTACAGATTTCTTTTGTTCTGGGGTTTATAGTGAAATTTGATGTAGAGTAATTTTCTCTTTGACATCAATCGTCTAATATGTGGTGTAGTGGTCGTTGTGGCACGATTCCAAAAAAGACCAAAAGTCAAATTTCACCGAAAAAACAATACGTATAGTATAAATGCCCAATTTCTAACCGATTTTCTATTGATATATGTTACAGCTAGCGATTTCTTTTGTTCTAGGACTTACAGTGAAATTTGATGGAGAATATTTTTTCCTTTGACACCAACCCTCTAAAAGAAGGCGCTGTTGGAAATTTTGGCATCAAGCGGAAAAAGACCAAATTTAACTAAAACAAGTTAGAACAGTAGATTGTAGATTCTTGACATTCTCCATCTCACAAACTGATCATTAACAGCAAATTTATTATCAAATCTATCAAATATGTTTATTCTCTCTTATATTTTGTTATCTTTCCTCTCTAATATATATTTTTTTATATTTTTTTTATTTTCTAATTAATTATTTATTTTTCTACAAAGAAAAACAAACTACAAATTTATTACAAAGAAAACAAAAAAGAAAAATAAAAACAAAAAGAAAAAAACTGAAAATAATTGATATTATCGCATAAGTGATTGCATACAATTAAAATGGTTAATTAATATTATTATTATTAAATAATTTTATTTGTATTAATTAACTATTATTATTATTATTATAATTATTATACAAAGCAAAAACAACTATTAAAAATACTATGATGATCTTAAACAAAGAAAAAAACAAAATGGAAACGATAATCTCAAGAATCATAAACAAAAACAAGTAAAAAAGCAACTATGTATAAAGTAATAACTGTTTATTAACAAGAAATAAGAAAAGAAAATTTTGAAATGTGTATTTGAAAAAAATGAAAAAAAAAACAAACGAGGAAACGAAAAGACAATTAAAAAAAATAAATGAAAAAAAAAAAACTAAAATAAAAAGAAGATGAAAAGAGAGTTCCAAATAAAAGGACTCCAAAGAACAACAAAGAATATGTTTTTTTCTTTACATGAGCAAATTTAAAGAATTGTTTTTATTTGTAAGTATTATAGTTAGAGATTTATTTTGTTCGGGGACACAGGGTGAAATTTGATGAAGAATATTTTTGCCTTTGACATCAATCCTCTAAAGAAAGCTAAAATGGGAGATTTTGGTCCAATTTGCAGCGATAACAAATTTAACCTCAAAAATGATGCAAAAATTGTCACTGATATTTTATTGCTTTATATCACAGCTACTGATTTCATTTGTTCTGTGACTTATGGTAAAATTTGATGTAGAATATTTTGTTCATTGACATCAAACCTCCACAATAAGGTTAAGTGGGAGATTTTAAGCCAATTTGGAAAAATTGCCCAATTTAACATCAAAAAAAATTATGCCAGAATTGTAACTGATATTTTATAGCTTTATACCATAGCTACTGAATTTATTTGCTCCGTGACTTATAGTAAAATCTGATGTAGAATATTTTACCCATTGACGTGACCCCCTTAGAATAAGGTTAAATGGGAGATTTTTGGCACATTTTGGAAATTTGCTAATTTAACCTCAAAAATGTTGCCAAAGTTGTAACCAATAGTTTATTGTTGTTGGATGATAGCTACAGATTTCAGTTGTTCGACGACTTATGATGAAATTCAATGTAGAATATTTCGTCCTTTGCCAAGAGCCCTCTACAATAATGTGAAGTGGGAAATATTTGCACAATTTGGGAAATTACCCAATTTAACCTCAATTTGTTATACCAAAATTGTAACTGATATTTTATCGCCTTATATCATAGCAACTGATCACTGTTGTTCAGGAACTTATAGTGAAATTTGATGTAGAATATTTCATGCATTGGCAGCATACTTCTAAAATACTTTGAAGTGGGAGAAATTGACACAATTTGGAAAAGGCCTAAATTTAACCTCTAAAAATGATGGATTTTTTTATATCAAAATTGTAACTGATATATTGTTGTTGTAAATGATAGTTACAGATTTGAGTTCTTAGGAGACTACTAATGAAATTTAATGTAGAATATTTCGTTCATTGACATCAGACATGTACAATCAGGTAAAGTGGGAGATGTTGTGCCGTAATGAAAAAAATACCCAATTTAACCTCAAAAATTGATGGCAAAATTGAAACCGATATTTTATCACTTCACATCATAGGTACTGATTTCACTTGTTCAGTGACTTATTATAAAATTTGGTGTAGAATAATTTGTCCGTTGTCATCAACTCTCCACAATAAAGTGAAGTGGGAGATTTTGACCCAATATGTAAAAATACCAATTTAAACCCGAAAATTATTGTAATTTTTACAACAGTTATTTAATAGCTTTATATCATAGGTACAGATTTCAGTTGTTCGGGGACTTATAGTGAAACTTGATGTAGAATATTTTGCCACTAACCCTCTAAAATTGGGTTTAGTCGGAAATTTTGGCACATTTAGGAATAAAACACCAAAATCGACCACAAAATATGTGTATTTTATACCAATTTTGAAATGGATGTATAATCGGTAAAAATATTGTACCTAACGATATCTATTGTTCGAAAACTCATAGTGAAATTTGATTTAGAATAACTTTTTCTTCAACGCCAACGATCTAAAGTATCGCTTTATTGTAGATATTGGTCTAATTTAGAAAATGGCCCAAGTTACACCATTGTAAAATGTGTGTAACCGATATTTTATTGTTCTAAATGATAGCTACAGATTTCATTTGTTCTGTGACTTATAGTGAAATATGATTTAGAATATTTTGTTCATTGAAATCAAACACCTACAATAAGGTGAAGTGGGAGATTTTGGGGAGAATTCGGAAAAATAACCAATTTAACCTCAAAAAATGATGCCAAAATTGTAACCAATATTTTATCGCTTCGCATCTTAGGTACAGATTTCACTTGTTCGGTGACTTATGATGAAATTTGATGTAGAATATTTTGTCCGTTGACATCAACTCTCCACAATAAGACGAAGTGGGAGATTTTGGCCCCATATGGAAAAATACCAATTTAAACTCAAAAAATTATACCAAAATTGTAACCGATATTTTATCGCTTCACACCATAGGCAGTGATTTCACTTGTTCGGTGACTTATGATGAAATTTGATGTAGAATTTTTTGTCCTTTGCCACCATTACTCTAAAATATGTATTAGTCGGAAATTCTGGCACATTTAGGAATAAAACACCAAAATCGACCACAAAATATGCGTATTTTATACCAATTTTGAAATGGATGTATAATCGGTGAAAATATTATTCCTAACGATATCTATTGCTCGGAGACTCATAGTGAAATTTGATGTAGAATAATTTGTTCTTCAACGTCAACCATCTAAACTATCGCTTAATGGTAGATATTGGTCTAATTTGAAAAATTGGCTAAGTTACACTATTGTAAAATGTTTCAAACCGATATTTTATTGTTCTAAATTATAGCTACAGATTTCATTTGTTCTGTGACTTATAGAGAAATTTGATGTAGAATATTTCGTTCATTGACATCAACGCTCTGCAATAAGGTGAAGTGAGAGATTTTTGCCTAATTTAAAAAATACCCAATTTAACCTCAAAAAAAGGATGCCAAAATTGTAATTGATATTCTATCGCTTCACATCTTAGGTACTGATTTTACTTGTTCGGTGACTTATGATGAAATTTGATGTTGAATATTTTGTCCGTTGACATCAAAGCTCTGTAATAAAGTGAAGTGAGCGATTTTAGCTCAATTTAAAAAAAAATACCCAATTTAACCTCAAAGAATGATGCCAAAATTGTAACCGATATTTTAGCACTTCACATCATAGGTACAGATTTCACTTGTTCGGTGACTTATGATGAAATTTGATGTAGAATATTTTGTCCGTTGACATCAACTCTCCGCAATATGGTGAAGTGGGAGATTTTGGCCCAATATGAAAAAATATTGTAATTTTTGCAACCGTTATTTCATAGCTTTATATCATAGATACAGATTGCAGTTGTTCGGCACTTATAGTGAAATTTTATGTAGAATATTTTGTCCTTTGCCACCGACCCTCTAAAATTGGGTTTAGTCGGAAATTTTGCACATTTAGGAAAAAAACAGCGAAATCGACCACAAAATATTTGTATTTTATACCAATTTTGAAATGGATGTATAACCGGTAAAAATATTGTACCTAACGATATCTATTGTTCGGAGACTCATAGTGAAATTTGATGTAGAATATTTTTTTCTTCAACGTCAACCATCTAAAGTATCGCTTAATGGTAGATACTGGTCGAATTTGAAAAATTTTCCCAAGTTACACTATTGTAAAATGTTTGTAATCGATATTTTATTGTTCAAAATGATAGCTAAAGATTTTATTTGTGCTGTGACTTATAGTGAAATTTGATGTAGAATATTTTGTTCATTGAAATCAAACACCTACAATAAGGTGAAGTGGGAGATTTTGGGGGAATTTGGAAAAATAATCAATTTAACCTCAAAAAATGATGCCAACATTGTAACCGATATTTTATCGCTTGACATCTTAGGTACAGATTTCACATGTTCGGTGACTTATAATGAAATTTGATGTAGAATATTTCGTACATTGACCTCAACGCTCTGCAATAAGGTGAAGTGGGAGATTTTGGCCCAATATGAAAAATACCCAATTTAACTTCAAAAAATGATGCCAAAATTGTAACCGATATTTTATCGCTTCACATCTTAAGTACAGATTTTATTTGTTCGGTGACTTATGATAAAATTTGAAGTGGAATATTTCGCCCATTAACATCATCCCTCCAAAATAGGGTTAAGTGGGAAATTTTGGCACATTTTAGGAAAACACCAAATACGACCAGAAAAAATTCATTTATTTTTATACCAAATTTAAAATGCTTGTATTATTGATAAATATTATAGCTATCAATTTCTTTTGTTTAGAGACTCATATTGAAATTTGTTGTAGAATATGCCCACCTTTAAAACTAAACCTCTAAAATAGAGTTTAGTGGAAAATTTTGCCGTAATACGGAAAATAGTCGAATTTAAGCAAACAATTTTTCTTCCATGTTTAAGAGATATTTAAATAATATCTACTACAGCTACAAATTTATTTTATTTGTTGAGCCATAGTAAAATTTGATGTAGAATATTTCCACCTTTGACACCAACCCTCTAAAGTAGAGTTTTGTGATAAATTTTGGCACTGTTTGGAAATAGACCAAATTTGACAAAAAAAGGTATATACAAAATTTGGAATACATGTATTCATGACAAATATTAGAGCTACTGAATTCTTTTGTTCAGAGACCCATAGTGAAATCTGATGTAGAATATTTCATCTAGTTACATAAAGCCGGATAAAGTCGAATATTTCGGCACAGTTTAGAAATAGACCAAATTTGATCACAAAAAATAATTTATTTTTAATAACAATTTTGGAATGGCTGTATTATAGATAAATGTTATACCCACACATTTCATTTGTTCTGAGACTCATAATGAAA
Organism: Musca autumnalis; assembly: GCF_047663935.1. Lineage (NCBI taxonomy): Eukaryota > Metazoa > Arthropoda > Insecta > Diptera > Muscidae > Musca > Musca autumnalis. The sequence goes on from NW_027411977.1 coordinate 231,547,185, forward strand.
TTCGTTTTAGAATATTTGTTTCATTGATATCAACCGTCTAAAATAGAGTTTAGTGGGAGATTTTGTTACAATTTGAAAAATACCCAAATGTGACTCCACAAAATTATGCATTTTTATATTAGTTTTAAATTGATAAATATTGTAGCTACTGATATCTTTTGTTCTGAAACTTATAGTGAAATTTCATGTAGAATATTTCTTTCATTGACATAAACCCTCCTAAATACAGTTTAGTGGGAGACTTTGCCAAAATATGTAAAATGGTCGAATTTAATAAAAAAAACTTTCCAAGTTTTTCCTCCATATTTTTGAAGATATTTTATAAAGGTAGGCTGCAGGTACACATTTCTTATTCTTATTGACTCATAGTCAAATTTGATGTTGAATATTTCCCCCTTTGACATCAACCTTCTAAATTACAGATTTTGGCACCATTTGGAAATTGACCAAATTCAATCACAACAAGTAAAAAAGTATCAGTCGACAGAGATATACCTTCAGCCTATGTGAATTGAAAGTTTTATCTAAGGACAGATCGATAGATCGGACAGAATTTTGTGGCCCTTTTTGGACATTTCAACTTGCCTTTGAACTTAGAAGTTAAACTAAATTTGGACTAAATATTAGGAGATCCCAAGTTTGGACCAAATTGGTTGGTCCGTTCAAGAGATATCGTGCATTTTATTGACATTTTTTTAAGTACTGGGGGAAATACCTGAAGTTGTGGACCAGTATTGCCCATCTTCGAATTGAAACTACCGGAAGTTGTGGACCGGCATTGTCCATCTTCGAACTGAAACTAAATTTGGACAAAATATGACGAAGGCCAAATTTTGTACCAAGTCGGTTGATCAGTTCGAGATTTATCTCCAGCCACAACATATGGCTAGGGGTTTTAACAACTTTCGGACTGCTTTCTCAAGAAAAAACTTTTACCGTCGTAAAGGATGCAGCGAATGCAAGTTGGTTCAACAAAAATCAAAGTGATTCGAGAGCAGGTCCTAAAGTGAACTTGTCAGAAAATTTGTGTGGGAGGTACACGAATGAGTGGACAAATATAGTCCCTATTCAAACCTGATCTATGTCTGGTTTTCTATACAAAAACAAATTAATTCGATTTTTTCTATACGAAAAGAATAATAACCCTAATTTTTTTCTATACGAAAAAATTAGTCCAAATTTTTGTATACGAAATTAAAAATTAATCCAATTTTTTTCTAAATTTTTATATTTATACGATACAAATTAATCCAACCTTTTTTCTATACGAAAAAAATAATCCGATGTTTTTTATACAAAATAATTTAATTCGATTTTTTTCTGTACCAAAAAAAAAAAATCCAATTTTTTTCTAAAATTAATTCGGATATTTTTTCGTATAGAAAAAAAATCGGATTAATTTTTTTTCTTATAAAAAAATAGGATAATTATTTTTTCGTATAAAAAATCGGACTCATTTTTTTTCATATAGAAAAAATTATAATTAATTTTTTTTTTTGTATAAAAATAATTCTGATAATTTTTTTCGTATAGAAAAAATTCTCATTATTTTTTCATGTTGAAAAAATTGGATTATAGTTTTTTTTTTAATTGGATTGATGTTTTTGCGTATGGAAAAAAATAACGAATAAAAAAATTCCGATATTTTTTACACGAAAAAATATTAATTCAAATTTTTTATATTCGAAAAAATTTATCCGAATATTTCTATACGAAAAAAATTAATCCGAATTTTTTCTATACAAAAAAATCAATCCGATTTTTTTTTCATAAAAAAAATCCGATGTTTTTTTTTATATACGATAAAAAAGTAATGCTAATTTTTTCGATACAAAAATAAATAAATGCGAATTTTTTCAATACGAAAAAATGAATCAGAAGAAAATTGACGCGAAAATTTTTCGGAATTTCTAAACGAAAAAATTAGTCCAAATTTTTTATACGAAATTAAAAATTTATTTAATTTTTTTCTAATTTGTTTATCTGTACGATACAAATTAATCCAACCTTTTTTCTATACGAAAAAAATAATCTAATTTTTTCTATACGAAAAAAAATAATCTAATTTTTTCTATACGAAAAAATTTAATTCGAATTTTTTCTGTTCCAAAAAAATAATCCAATTTTTTTCTAAAATTAATTCGGATTAATTTTTTTTTTTCGTATAGAAAAATTAGGATTAATTTTTTTTCTGATAAAAAATTAGGATGATTATTCTTTCATATAAAAAATTGGACTCATTTTTTTCGTATAGAAAAAAATTTTAATTATTTTTTTTTTTTGTATAAAAAAATTATGATATTTTTTTATACGAAAAAAAAAATTAATTTCAATTTTTCTAGTCGAAAAAATTTATCCAAATATTTCTATACGAAAAAATTAATCCAAATTTTTTCTATAAAAAAAACCATCCGATTTTTTTTTCATACGAAAAAAAAAACAATTAAAAGGTAGTCCGAAGTTTTTGTATACGATAAAAAAGTACTGCTAATTTTTTCCACTAATAAATTAAAGTTGTTTTAATAAAATATTAAAACAACGACTATGGGAATAAGCCTGACTATTTTGAAAAACAAAATAGAAGTCGTCATCCCAAACAAAAAACGCCAACCCTCCTAATTGTGAGACCGGGCACCGTCAAAATGTTGTTTATTGCTGTAGTATGCAATACCAACAAATTAGTTATGTGTTTTTTCGTCGAGAATCGACGAACGCATAGCAGTGGGAAAAATTTGGTTTTGTTTGCAAGTGAAGTTGCTAGAGTTTAGGTAGTGCCAAAGAAATTCTCGATCAGAGTGTTTCTTTGCGCACGTATCTATTTGAGCTAGCAATTGACACTTGGGTATAAAAAGTTTCTTGTTGAAAAACAAGTAAAAACGGTGTTAAGTTCGGCCGGGCCGAACTTGTTATACCCTCCACCACAAGTTGTATTGAAGTAAAATGGAATAATTAGTTTCCTTTCGTGTATGAAGAAGACTTAATACTAAATTTCAGCAATTTCGGTAAAACAATGTGAGGCACCATTCTATATGGGCTATTTCAAAACGTCGATCTATACCGACAAATTTCTGACGGAAAGTTTTTAGGCTCAAAGAAGACTTAATACCAAATTTCCTATATTTCGGTAAGAGAATGTGACTAAAACTTAAAAAATACCGAAAATCAAAAAGTACGCTTCTAATACTCTTCTGGAATATTTTATAACTCTTGGAAGACGAAATAACGAATTTCAGCCATTTCGGTTGGATATTGACGTCACAATCTTCAGTATTACGAAAATCGCGAGGTACCGTTCTATGGGGGCTATATCGAAACGTGGACCTATACCGACGAATGTTAGTCAGAAATGGGGCAATATGAATGCGTGGACCTGTACAGGCATATTTCTGACGAACAGTTTTATATCACATTGAAGACTGAATACCAAATTTCAGACATTTTGGTGGAATATTGAAGACACAACCTTCAAAATATGAAAAATCGGGAGGTACCTTTCCATGGGGGCTATATGAAGGCGTAGACCTATACCGACAAATTTAAAGGGGAGTTTGAGTACCCCCAACGAAGTCTAAATACCAAATTTCAGCCATTTCGGTGTGATAATGAAGCTAAAACCTTCAAAATACCGAAAATCGGGAGGTACTGTTCTATGGGGACTATATGAAGGTGTAGACCGATACCTACAAAATTCTGGGGGAAAGTTTTATACACCTAAAGAAGACTACGTACCAAATTTCAGCCATTTTTAGGAAAGCTAAGGGAAAGTTTTATACCCCTAAAGAAGACTACGTACCAAATTTCAGCCATTTTGGTAGGATAATGAAGCTAAAACCTTGAAAATACCGAAAATCGGGAGTTACCGTTCTATGGGGGCTATATGAAGGTGTGGATCGATACCTACAAAATTCTGGGGGAAAGTTGAATACTCCTAAAGAAGACTACGTACCAAATTTCAGCCATTTTGGTAGGATAATGAAGCTAAAACCTTAAAAATACCGAAAATCGGGAGGTACCGTTCTATGGGGGCTATATGAAGGTGTGGACCGATACCAACAAAATACTGGGGGAAAGTTGTATACCCCTAAAGAAGACTACGTACCAAATTTCAGCCATTTTGGTAGAATAATGAAGCTAAAACCTTCAAAATACTGAAAATCGGGAGGTACCGTTCTATGGGGGCTATATGATGGTGTGGACCGATACCAACAAAATTATGGGGGAAAGTTGTATACCCCTAAAGAAGACTACGTACCAAATTTCAGCCATTTTGTTAGGATAATGAAGCTAAAACCTTAAAAATACCGAAAATCGGGAGGTACCGTTCTATGGGGGCTATATGAAGGTGTGGACCAATACCGACAAAATTCTGGGGGAAAGTTTTATACCCCTAAAGAAGACTACGTACCAAATTTCAGCCATTTTGGTAGGATAATGAAGCTAAAACCTTAAAAATACCGAAAATCGGGAGGTACCGTTCTATGGGGGCTATATCAAAACGTGGACCGATATATCCCATTTTCAATACCAACCATCCTGCAAGTAATAAAAACTTCTGTACCAAATTTTGACTCTCTATCTTTAAAATTGCGAGCTGTATCTTGATTTCAACAGACAGACAGACGGACGGACGGACAGACGGACATGGTCAAATCGACATAGAATTTTATGCTGATCAATAATATATATACTTTATAGGGTCTCCGACGAATATTTCGATGTGTTACAAACGGAATGACAAATTTAATTATACCCTCCATATGGTGGAGGGTATAACAAGAAATAAGGGAACTGATGAAGATCTGTGGCGAGATCTGAAACTATAGTATTCCCTGCCTTACCCCTTGGTAAACACCGCCAATTTTTTTCCACTAATAAATTAAAGTTGTTTTAATAAAATATTAAAACAACGACTATGGGAATAAGCCTGACTATTTTGAAAAACACGATACAAAAATAAATAAATGTGAATTTTTTCAATACGAAAAAAATTAATCAGAAGAAAATTGACCCGAAAATTTTCTATACGAATTAAATGAATACGATTTTTTCTATACCAAAAAAGAAATTCAATTTTTTTATACGAAAATATTAATCCAAAATTATTTTATAATAATTCGAATTTTATATACGAATTTTATTTGATATGAAAAAATAATCCAAATTTTATTCGGTACAAAAAAAATTAATCCGAAATTATTTTATGCAAAAAAAATTAATCCCAATATTATTCTACAATAATCCGAATTTTATTTGATGAGAAAAAATAATCCAAATTTTATTCGGTACAAAAAAAATTAATCCGATTTTTTTTTTGTAAAAATAACTTAATCCGATTTTTTTTAAAACAGGATCGATTTTTTCAATTAATTCGAATTATTTGTCTGTACGAAAAAATTAATCAGAATTTATTCTATACCAAAAAATAAATTCAAATTTTTATACGAAGAAAATCAGATTTTTTTTCTATACAAAAAAAAAATTACCGCTATTTTTTCTATAAGATAATAGTTAATCCGAATTTAATCTGAACGAAAAAAAATATTCCTAGTTTTTCTATATAAAAAATAATTAATCCGATTTTTTCTATACAAAAAAAAATTAATTCGATTTTTTTCTAAACGAAAAAGAATTATCCGAAATGTTTCTATACGAAAAAATATAATTCGACTTTTTTATGTACTGCAATAATCCAATTTTTTTCTAAAATTAATTCGGATTATTTTTTTCGTCTAAAAAAATAGGATGATTATTCTTTCGTATAAAAAACGGACCCATTTTTTCGTATAGAAAAAATTTAATGAATTTTTGTGTATACAAAAATTCTGATCATTTTTTCCTATAAAAAAAATTCACATTATTTTTTTTTTCATGTTGAAAAACTTTGGATTATTTCGTATACAAAATATCGAATAATATAACGATATTTTGTATACGAAAAAAAATTAATTCGAATTTTTTCTATTCGAAAAAAATTTTCCAAATATTTTTTCTATTCGAAAATATTAATCCGAAATTATTTTATAATAATCCGATTTGTATACACGAATTTTATTTGATATGAAAAAAATTATCCGAATTTTATTCAGTAAAAAAATTAATCCGATTTTTTTTGTAAAAATAACTTAATCCGATTTTTTCTTAAAAACAAGATCGATTTTTTCAATTAATTCGAATTATTTGTATGTACAAAAAATTTATCAGAATTTATTCTATACCGAAAAATAAATTCAAATTTTTTTTATACGAAGAAAATCGGATTTTTTTCTATACAAAAAAATTAACGCTATTATTTTTTTTTTTTGTAAGAAAATAGTTAATCCGAATTTATTCTGAATGAAAAAAAATATTCCTAGTTTTTCTATATAAAAAATAATTAATCCGATTTTTTCTTAACGAAAAAAATTAATTCGAATTTTTTCTATACGAAAAAGAATTATCCGAAATGTTTCTATACGAAAAAATCTAATTCGATTTTTTTCTGTACTGTAATAATCTAATTTTGTTCTAAAATTAATTCGGATTATTTTTTTTGTATAGAAAAAAATTCGGATTAATTTTTTTTGTATAAAAAATTAGGATGATTATTCTTTCGTATAAAAAAATCGGACTCTTTTTTTCGTATAGAAACAATTTTAAATAATTTTTTTTTAGTATAGAAAAAATTTTGATAATTTTTTTCGTATAGAAAAAATTCGGATTTTTTTCATATTGAAAAAATTTGGATTATTGTTTTTTTTTTCCATAAAAAAAATTCGGATTGATGTTTTGTAGAGTTGTGCCAAAGGAACTATATGGAACTATCTAGTTCACTTCGCAGTTCCAATGGCCCACATTTTTTCTTTGAACAAACTGCGTATACTTAATATCACACGTTAAATTTCATGATGTTACTCATACGTTTTGGAACTAGTACAAGGAACTAGGAACTAGATGACCCAACTCTAATGTTTCGCGTATGGAAAAAAGTTGTATTAATTTTAGCCCTATAGAAAAAAATACGAAAGAAAATAATTCGAATTTTTTCTATACGAAAAAATTAGAATTTTTTACAAAAAAAAAAAAAATAAATAAATCCAATTTTTTATGTTTCGATATTTTTTATAGAAAAATAAAATAATTCGAATTTATTCTATTGGAAAAAATTTATCCGAATATATTTTTTCATGTTGCAAAAATTTAGGATTATTGTTTTTTTTTTTTTTTGTATAAAAAAATCGGATTGATGTTTTGCGTATGGAAAAAAGTTGTATTAATTTTTGCCCTATAGAAAAAAAATAACGAATTATTGTTTATTCCGATATTTTTTATACGAAAGAAAATAATTCGAATATACGAAAAAATTTGAATTTTTTACACAAAAAAATAAATCCGATTTTTTTCTATGCGTAATCCGATTTTTTTATATATGACAAAAATAATTGTATTCTTTCTCTATAAGAATATTTTCAACTTTTTTCTATATCGTAGACGGCACCTTTTAGCGTCTACTATACAGTAGACGACCCCAAAGGCCATCTATAATTCCGTGGGCGACCCTAAGGGCCATCCCTACATTACAGTAGACGACACCAAGGACTTACAAAAAGGTCTCGTTTGACAAATTACCTAAGGGTCTTCATTTTCTAGAATACCTTATATTTTGATTCTTTTAATAAAAGTCCCAAAGGTGATAGAAGATCCAAAGGTTTTTTAGACAGAACACGCAAATGTCTTCTTTATATAGAAGAACCAAAGGTATTTTTTGACAGTGAATATTTTTCCGTTACTTCAATCAAGCTTTTTTTGATTCATCTTAACATTTGTTTATCTACTTAAAACGTTCAAAGCTGAGATAAATTTTTAAGAGAAGTTGTAAAGTTCAGAAATAAACTTAAACATGTTTTAAGCTCTTTTTTGTTTAAAACAAAAAGCTTTCGTTTGTTAACAAACAATAACTTTGGCTTATGGAGATCTTAAAGATAAGTTTCAATGAATGTTTCTTGGCTGGGAGGCAGACACTTGTGTATTTTCTCTGTTGGTGGGTATGTTTGTTATTAAAAAAAAGCTCACATTCATGTTTGCCGTTGTTGGCTCTTACAAAAGTGTTGGGAATAACTTTGCCTGAATGGCTCAGTTAGTTGAGTTACGGTCTTCAAAGCGAATAGTTGATTTTAGGCGGAGATACCAAAAGCGAACAAAACAAGAGAAAAAAGTGTTTCAAAATAATATCTAACACAAAACTTTACAACGGTATTGCGGTTTAAATTCAATTTGAAAACTGTAAAAAAAAAATAAAAAATTATAGAAATTAAATAAAAAACAAAAATTATAAAATTATTAAAAAAATATTAAGACAACCCGGAAAAAAATAACAACAACTTGTCCTATAAAATTATACCAATTCTTGATTTCAAAACTTGCTGAATTTCATTGCAACAAAGAGTTACAAAATTTTTTAAAAAAAAAGTGAGGTTAGAAACGAGTGCAACAATTTTTGAGATGAAAAAAAAAAATAAAATTTAAGTGACAACAAATTAGAAAATTTTTAAAAACCCAAATCTAAGATTTTCAAACTTTTTTTAAAAGTGTGGAAAAAATTATTTAAAATTTTAAGTCAAACAACCAACCTTCTATCCAGCCAGCCCCCGTTTCAGTCCAGCTCCAGTTGTACCCCCCTTTTTTGGATGGATGCTTTTTACAACATTACCTCGCTAGTCGTGCCTGCCTATCTTGTGTAAATTGAGAACTGCCTGGATGGCCAAAACTCAAGCAAAACGGCCAATGGCCAAACCGAAAACCACTATCATGGCATTTAGACTGTGGCTCGGCTCGGCCCGCTCGCTTTGGCGTGTGTAATTACCCAGCCGTTTTGAAAGTGTTTTGAAACTATTAGTGCTTCTAATTCGTTGTATGCTACACTTATAATATTTGCAAAGACACACATACAATCACATGCAGCACACATACTCACACTCACACACACTCAAATATGTAACTCAACATATTCTTTTACTTCTTAAAGTCCAACAACAGTTGTGTGGCAGCAAAGCAGCAGCTCGAACTAAACCATTGTTGCCATCACATAATATCTGTATTAAATATATCTGTTAGTTTGTCCGTCCGTCCCTCTGTCTGTCTGTCCGCCTGTCTCAGTATCTATGTCGTGCTGTATTCAAGAATTGAGTCTTGTAAAAGTATTTGCAATTTGCGAGTTCTAGGCTGCTGCTATTTTTTTGTTGCTTTTTTCACTTCTCTGTTTCACTTAGCCGCTGCTAGCTCGGAGGTAGCTCCTCTTACAGCACCCAGCGAACGAACATTTTTCTTTTTGTTTTTTTTTTTTCTAATCCGATTTGCGTGCATTGAACCACTTCTGAAAACAAACACAAACTCAGAGATGGCCAGAGATTGCACAGTGGTAAGGCGAAGTGGAGGGATCCAAAAAAACCGAAAGATTTTCCAAATGCCATCTTTTGGTGTAATATCTAAGGGTTTCTTTAGATAGAAGACCCAAGGGACTTCTTTTGATTGGAGACCCAAAGATTTTCTTTTGGTCTGCTGGAAGAGACGAAGGCCTTCTTAAGATTGAAAAACCAAAAGTTTTCTTTATATAGAATGCTAAAAAGACTTCTTCTGATGGGAGACCCAAAGGTCCTCTTTTGATAGAAGACCCAAAGGTTTTCCTTATATATACTACCCATGAATCTTATTTTGATAGCAGAGCCAAGGGCCTTCTTTAGATAGAAGACGGAAACATCTTCTTCTGATATAAGACACAAGGGTCTGCTTATATGATGGAAGACCCAAAGGTATTCTTTTGGTCTGCTGCTGAATGTAGACCCAGATTCCGATGGAAGAGCCAAAGGCCTTCTTAAGACCAAAAGTCTTCTTGATATAGAAGGCTCAAAGGACTTCTTTTGACAACAGACCCAAAGGTCTTTGTTAGTTAGAAGACCCAAAGGAGGGAGTTACACTGTTTACAATTTATCTCTATGATGTCTGTGAAAGGGAATATTATCCCCTTAAATGTATCGGAATGAGGGGGATATTAATTTGAAGGTATCTGGATAACGTGGATAATATTTCCAAGTTGTTTGGTTAACGTGGATAACATTTGCGAAGTGTCTAGATAACGTGGATAACATGATCAATGTATTTAGATAACGTAGACATTTAATTTAAAGTATCTGGATAAGGCGGATAAAATTTTCATGTTGTTTGGATAACGCGGATAAAATGTTTAAGTTGTTTGGATAAGGCGGATAACATTTTTAAGTTGTTTGGATAACATGGATAACATCATCAACGTATCATAATGTGAATAATTTATCTATGTATGTCATTTAAATAACGTAGATAATATTTATAAAGCATTTTGGATGACATGGATAATATGCTTAATGTATCTAGATAACGAGGATAATTTAGCCATGCCATTAAATAATGTGGATAATCTATTTATGAAATCTATATAACGTGGATAATGTATCTTAGTCATCTAGTTAACGTGGATAATATTTTTAAAGTAACTGGATAAAGTGAATAATTTACTTAAGTTAAATGTCGTGGATAACGTATTGTTGACATCTAGACGAGGTGGATAATAATATCAAAGCCAACGTAGATAATGTACCTGTGAAGTTCAGATAACGTAGATAATGCATCTATGTAGTGCCGATAAGGTAGATAATGTACCTATGAAATCTAGATAACGTGGATAATGTGTCGACGAGGTCTAGATAACGCAGATAATGTACCTATGAAGCCCAGATAACGTGGATATTGTATCTATGAGGTGCAGATAATGTACCTTTGAAGTTAAGATAACGTGGATAATGTATCCACCAGGTTCATATAAAGTAGATAATGTTCCTATAAAGTATAGATGACGTGAATAATGTATCAATGTGGTCCAGATAACGTAGATAATGTAAATATTAGGTCCACATAAATAAGATATTGTACCTATGAAGTCTAGAGGACTTGGATAATGTATCTATAGGGTCCCGATAATATAGATAATGTGCCAATGAAGGGTAGATGACGTGGATAATGTATCTATGTGGTCTAGATAACGTAGATAATGTATATATGAAGTGTAGATAAAATGTATAATGTATCTATGTGGTGTATCTAACGTGGATAATGCATCTATGTTGTCCAGATAACGTAGATAATGTAGCTATGAAGTCTAGATTACGTGATAAGGTGTCTATGAGGTACAAATAACGTGTCTAGGAAGCCTAGATAATGTGAATAATAAATCTATGGAGTTCAGATAACGTGGATAATGTCTCTATGAGGTCCAGATAACATACATAACGTATCTATGATGTTCAGATAACGTAGATAATGTACCTGTGAAGTTCAGATAACGTAGATAATGCATCTATGAAGTGCCGATAAAGTAGATAATGTACCTATGAAATCTAGATAACATGGATAATGTGTCGACGAGGTCCAGATAACGTAGATAATGTACCTATGAAGCCCAGATAACGTAGATATTGTATCTATGAGGTGCAGATAATGTACCTATGAAGTCAAGATAACGTGGATAATGTATCTACGAGGTCCATATAAAGTAGATAATGTTCCTATAAAGTATATGACGTGGATAATGTATCTATGTGGTCCAGATAACGTAGATAATGTAAATATTAGGTCCACATAACGTAGATATTGTATATATTGATATTGAAGTCTAGAGGACTTGGATAATGTATCTATGTGGTCTAGATAACGTAGATAATGTACTTATGAAGTCTAGATGACGCGTATAATGTATCTGTGTGGTCAAGATAACGTAGATAATGTACCTATGAAGTCTAGATAACATGTCTTATGTATCTATGTGGTCCAGATAACGTGGATAATGCATCTATGTTGTCCAGATAACGTAGATAATGTAGCTATGAAGTCTAGATGACGTGATAATGTTTCTATGAGGTCCAGATAACTTGGATACGGTGTCTATGAAGCCTAGATAATGTGGATAATATATCTATGAGGTCCAGGTAATGTGGATAATGTCTCTATGAGGTTCAGATAACATACGTAACGTATCTATGTGTTCAGATAACGTAGATAATGTATCTATGTGGTCTAGATAACGTAGATAATGTACTTATGAAGTCTAGATGACGCGGATAATGTATCTGTGTGGTCAAGATAACGTAGATAATGTACCTATGAAGTCTAGATAACATGTCTAATGTATCTATGTGGACCAGATAACGTGGATAATGCATCTATGTTGTCCAGATAACGTAGATAATGTAGCTATGAAGTCTAGATGACGTGATAATGTATCTATGAAGTCCAGATAACGTAAATAATGTCTCTATGAGGTCCAGATAACGTAACTCTATGAAGTTCAGACGTATCTCTAAGGTAGATTTTGTACCTATGAAGTCTAGAGGACGTGGATAATGTATCTGTGTGGTCAAGATAACGTAGATAATGTACCTATGAAGTCTAGATAACATGTATGTTTGCGTAGCAATGAAATTAAAAGAAAACAAGTAAGAACAGACTATAGTCGGACGGGGCCGACCATGTGATACCCTATACCACTATCCCTGTGCACTAGCTTTCCGGGCTAGCTGTTATAAGATGTGCATTAGAAATTTTACCAATTTTCACACAAAAGTTTTGATCAATTTAACCCGCTAAATATTATCCGATCATACCGTTGACTTGCACGCTACTTCTTCATCTCAAACCAAAACTACGTTTAAAATTTCGCGCCGATCGGACTATTATTGCGACCTACAGAGCGGCTACAAAATCGAGCAAAAATTTTGTTTTTGGTCCATTTCATCCCTTTAACATTTCACGATCATCGCCAAAAACTAATCAGTTCTATTCTGGTCCAAACCCGACCTCCATACTAAATTTCGTGACAATCGGTCCATAATTGCGGCCTCTAGCTTGATTACAATTTTTAATGGACGGACAGACGGACGGACGGACGGACGGACACACATCGCTAAATCGCTTTATCTCGTCGAGATATGAAGTTTGGTATACCACATGAGGGGTCTACGACGAATATTTCGCGGCGTTACATGAATTTTTGGGAAAACAAACTTATTATACCCTTTTCCACATTGTGGTATAGGGTATAATAAATAAAACACAAAAGGATTAGAATTTTTTCTCAAACAATATTGAGTTATGTTTTATTATGGATTGTTCGTGGAACAATCACTTATTTACCTTTTACAGAGTGTAATGGTTGTATTGCTTTGTGGACGAAATCCAAAGAGCGAGTGATTTTAGAAAAGCTAGGATGTAACAAAGCGGAGCTTAGAAAAAAGTTACTCGTTAAATTTTGTTACTATCCTTGTATTTGTGTACGAGATACACAAAGTTGTATACAAAGGTAGGGGACAAAATTTAACGCAGGGGTGGAAAACCCATATAGAATATAAAATCATTTAAATTACTTAAACCAAGTTTGAAATTAAACATTGCCGCCCGCGTTGCAACATCCTGCTATGTTGCAAAATTAATAATAAATTTAAAATAAAAATATATTTACAAGTTTTTTTTTCATATTCTTTTTTTTAATTCTCTTTTTTTCATTTTTTTTTTTCAAAAAACATTATAAACTAGTAAAAGTTATTGCTCGATGAGCAGGATCGTTTGTTGGCTCGAAGAGACCTGATCCGTTAACTTTTATATTTAACAAATGACTCGAAGAGTCGTGTGACTAGGGCTCGATGAGCCAGAGGCAATTGAAGATTACCCCTCACATTGAACTTAAATATTACATGGACCCGATATCACCCAACCGAAAATGGTGAGCTGGGCCCATGGGAAACCAGGGCTCGAATAAGTTTGAGGCCTCATTACCTTGTGATAGACATCGGGGCCTATGATCATACTGACCGCAGCAGCTTCATTGAACCGTGGGTCCGCTAACTGCAGGCCAGCATAATGATCCCTAAGGCCGACGGACACAGACTCCGAGGGAGCCACAAGGTGCCCCAGATCAACCACACGCGCAGACATTAATAGTTGTTGTGCTCCGTCGTATGATGATGCAACGGAGAACTGGCAGAACCTTTCCGGACCAACCATGACATGACACAAATTGATACTATCAGCCAACGACCGACAAATCAAGCTATGGCCTGCACATGGGTCTAGTAGGGCTCTGACAGGTATCCGAAGTCCATTAGACAGAAGCTGTACCACCATTGTAGGTCCCAGCGTGGCTACGCGCTGTAAGGCAGATACGTGCCTTTGGGTAACCGGTTGGGAGATGTTAGTGGTATTATGTTGGGGTGGAAGCAAGGGACCTGGAACAGGAGAAATATAGGTACCAACGGACGGACGTTTCGATGATCTACTCTTGCGCAATTTTTTGGACGGCTTGGTTGCAACATTAGTGGATCGCGATAGTTCTGGCTGCGATGCATTGGTGGGAGACACATCATTGGGAGAAGATTGGTGGAGCAACGTGTGATGCCCCTTATTACAGATCTTGCAACTGTACCGACTAGTACAGTCGCGAAGGGAATGGGTGTTGGACAAGCAATTGCCACAGCACTTGTGAAGTGCGACCATCCTCAATCTTCTCTCAACACGCATCACCAGAAATTCTTTGCAATCTCTCATAAAATGATTGCCGTCGCATATAACGCATACTTTTTTCGAACCCTGGTTCTTTCGACGGGGTGCCGAAAGTGGTGGCGTGGCCACAGTTTCTCCTGAAGGAGCTTCAGGGACCGTCGATAACGGATTTTTTGTTTCCTTAGACGAAGGAGCGGCCTGAGGAAGCTCAGAATCCGCAAGGGGGACTGCCGAGGCATCAAGCTCCCGTTCCTCATCAGACATGGGGACGTTGTCCTCAATCTCAGGGAGAGTTGCAGCCATCTTGCCTAAATCTTCCATCTTCTGTGAAAAATAGAGAGGATGCAACAATACAATGACGAGGAACGCATTACTATTATTTGGCCAGAATGACCAATGTAAAAAAAACCGTAGGTCGTTTTGCAATTACCATAGCCCGAATATTCGCGACTCCTTCGCTACCATCAATAGTCGTTTTTCATTTCGCGAAAAAGTATAGAGGACGCGAAAGCCGACACGAGATATGGACTATAATAATTAAGGTAGCGCAATTAATTTAACGATTGGCCGTCTAATAGTGCCGCTTTCCGTATAAATGTCTGCGACACGTACTCGATTATCAGTACCCGGGTGCACCGCTATTATTCGACCTAATTTCCACGAAGTGGGAGGTAGATTTTCGTGCCGTACTACTACCAAGTCATCCGTTTGTAAATCGCGTTGCGGAAACTTCCATTTATATCTTTTATGCAAGCTCTTTAAATACTCTTCTTTCCACCGAAGGCAGAATTGTTGAGTAAGAGCTTTCATTTTCCGGAAGCGATTTACTAGGTGAAGAGGCGATTCATCTATTAAGGGCTCCGGAGGAGCTAGGATCGGAGATCCAATAAGGAAATGGCCGGGTGTGAGTGCTACCGTATGTTGAGGATTGTCATTCATGGGACACAAAGGACGTGAATTTAAACAAGCTTCGATTCTGGAAAGAATCGTAGAAAGTTCCTCAAATGTAAATTTGAAGTTTTTAGCTTGTTTACGGAAATGTAATTTAAAACTTTTTACTGCGGCTTCCCATAGACCACCCATGTGGGGAGCGCCGGCAGGTATGAACTCCCACGAAAGTTCTTGATAGTGCAGCGTGGAACACAGACTATTTCGACTTTCGCGGACTACGGCTTTGAAGTCCTGCTCTAATTCCCTAGAAGCTCCAACGAAGTTGGTGCCGTTGTCAGAAAATATAGTTTTTGGACAACCTCGCCTTGAAATGAAGCGTTGGAAGGCTGCTATAAATGTTGCCGTGGACAAATCTGAAGTAGCTTCCAAATGGATTGCTTTCGTAGAAAAGCAAACAAAAACACAGACGTACCCCTTAGTGATTTTAGTCAAGCGGCCTGTAAAGGATTTGAGGTCGAAAGGACCTGCAAAGTCAACACCAGTAGTGGTAAAAGGCCTTGAACAAGTTACTCTTTCCGGTGGAAGAGCAGCCATAATTTGGGTACACGTACGACTTTTAAATAAATGGCAAGTTTTGCACTTATTAATTGTTGTCCTAATTAATGCAGTGAGTCTTGGGATCCAATACTCAATTCTGAGGATGCGTAACATCAATTGATTTCCACCGTGGATGGAAATGGTATGAATAAAATTTACCAGAAGACGTGCAAAGAGACTTTGGTAAGGGAGAAGTATGGGATGTCTTTCTGAATAAGAAAGAGTGGGTGACCGTGATAATCGTCCGTTAAGTCTCATAACACCTGACTCATCCAGAAATGGATTTAATGGGAGAAGAGAGCTTTTTGGATTCAAGGGAACCTTATCTAACAGACACTGATACTCATCCGCGAAGTGTGTTTTTTGAGCTAGAACAGCTAGACGTAATCTAGATGCTTTAAGCTCCGAACTTGAGAGGTTGTCATCATTGTAAATGTAACGACCTCTATATGCACGGTGAGTATTATGGATAAACCTATACATATAAGATAGGACTCGTAAAGCCCTATCTAAAGATGAAAATCTCGCTAAAAAGTCCTCGGAATCAGTTAAAAATGAAGCATGCGCCTTGACAGCACGTATTTCAATATCGGTGTCAAGTGAGGTTAAATTAGAAATATCCCACTGAGAACTATCTTGGCGAAGCCAATGTGGTCCATGCCACCATAGTTGGGATGACGCGAGATCAGAGGGCGAGACCCCCCGGCTGCCTAAATCAGCGGGATTATCTTCAGAGCGCACGTGATGCCAACTACCTCTGTCTGTAATCTCCTGAATCTTACTAACACGGTTGGCAACAAACGTAGTCCATGTAGATGGAGTTTTGTTTAGCCATGAAAGGACGATCGTAGAATCGGTCCAGCAATATATTTTTTGGAATGAAATGTCAATTTCATTCTGAATATTTTTTAATAATTCGGACGCCAGAACGGCTCCGCAAAGCTCCAACCGTGGTAAAGAAACTGACTTTAGGGGGGCTACCTTAGTTTTGCAGGTCAGGAGGTGAGTATAAATGGTTTTATTCGGAGTTATTATCCGAATATATATCACCCCCGCGTATGCCTTTTCTGAGGCGTCAGAAAAGACATGAAGTTCGGCGGAACAATCTGGCGTATAATGAACCCACCGAGGAATATGAATGGAATTCACATCCTGGTAACAGTCCACGAAATTTTGCCAGTCACGTTCTGTCGTAGACAGAAGTGCATCATCCCATCCGATTTTATCTGTCCAGATCTTCTGCATAACTATTTTGGCAGTAACTATAATTGGGCCTAACCAACCTAAAGGATCAAATAGTTTAGCAATAGTTGACAATGTTTCTCGTTTCGTGTAGTGATCTTTTGAGGGTAAAGCACTCACACTGAAATAAAATAAGTCAAGCTGAGCATTCCAACGTATTCCCAAAGGTTTGGAACTGCTAGCTTCAATAAAGGAGAGAACCTTAGCATCGATTAGATCTTCCGTGGGAAGATTTTGCAAAATAGCACGGTCATTTGCTGTCCACTTCCTCAATTCAAATTTTGCAGAGGAAAGAGCTGCTATTAATTGATCTCTAGAATCTAGGGCTGTACATATGTCATGATATCCTGTTAGTACGTCGTCGACGTACATGCACCTACGAAGTATGTGTGCAGCGAGAGGATATCGATCGTTAGTATCGTCCGCTAATTGTAGAAGCGTCCGTATAGCTAAGTAGGGGGCGCAATTCACACCAAATGTCACCGTCTGCAATTCAAAATCCTGAACAGGTTTTTGTGGAGAATCCCGGAAAACTATCCGTTGAAGTGGAGTATGTGCCGGATCGACACGTATTTGGCGATACATCTGGGTGATGTCGCAATTAAAAACGAATTTAAATAGTCTCCACCTCAGAATAAGCAAAACTAGATCCAATTGCAGAGTAGGTCCCACATGTAAAATGTCGTTAAGACTTTTCCCGTTGGAGGTTTTGTTCGAGGCGTTGAAAACCACTCGAAGTTTGGTAGTCTGTTTGTCGGGATTTATCACGGGATGATGTGGCAAGTAACAAACAGAAGTGTTTGTTGAAGCGGCACCAACAGGCCTCATATGATCCAATGCTAAGTACTCATTAACAACTTGATCATAGACTACCTTTACTTGTGGCTTTCGAAGGAGGGATGCCTCATTTCTAAGAAATTGTCGTAAACAATTTGCTCGGGAGAAGCCTAACTCCACCTGTCCAACTATCTCAGTCTTGAGGGGAAGGCTAACAACGTACCTACCATTTGAATCCCGACGTGTGGTACGCTTATAATAGTCCTCGCATAATTGGTCAGAGGGCGATAGAATTTTACGTTTGGGAATTTCCTCAAGTTCCCAAAAGCGAAGAAGAGTCTTGTCAAGATTTTCCTCTTCTGAAAAGCTAACCTTCGTTGAAAATACAGGAATATTTGGAGGGGGAATAGGACCAGTAATGATCCAACCAAAGACCGTATTTTGTGCTATTAGGGACCCTAAGATATTGATGTGAGTACCCTGTTGTAGGATCTTTGGATAAAGATCTGCTCCCAGCAAAAGATCAACAGGTCGACACTTGAATAAATTGGGATCTGCCAAACGAAGATTTGGCAATTGAGAAACAATGTCAGCATTGACGGTAAAAGAGGGCAGGTTGCCCGAAATAGATGGCAAAATTAGGGCCGTAGTATTTATTGAACGCGATGCATCCAATGGAGAAGTAATGCTAACCGAACATAACTTGCGCGACGTGGTCGAAACTGTCTGATTAATCCCAGAAATGGAAGCTAACGTTGTAGTAGCTGTGATACCTATAAGGCGTTGTAAACGCTCTGTAATAAAAGATGCTTCTGAAGCGGGGTCAATAAGTGCCCTGGCAGGGTACGTGGTGCCATGATGAACGATGTTCACCATTGCCGTGCCTAATAGGACATTTCTGCTTTGTGCAGTATGGAAAACCTGTCTATTAGCAGAAGACGAAGAATCTGATCTAATACCTGTAGAGGTAGAGGGTTGATCAGAAGAAGCTACACTCCTATTGTTGGACGTTGCTGTCGAAGACGTTCCAGCAGTTGTATTGTCCCTGTGTAATAAAGTATGATGTCTTTTATTACATTTACTGCAAGTGTAGGGACTACTGCAGTGATTAACTACATGTTTAGGGGACAGACAGTTAAAGCAAGAGTTATGTCGCCTAATTGTATTTATTCTTTCAGGAACTGAAAGTTTCAGAAACTTTTGGCATGCTCTGATGTGATGCGTTTGTCGTGGACAAAGAACACATGTTTTATTTGAAGAGGCACGAGAGGACCTCGAAGAAGGGGGGGAATTCCGAGGAGAAAATGTGGGGGATCGGTTCGTGCCAGCATTCGTGAAATGCGAACGAACTTTTTTACTGGTGGATGGTTTGCCAGTATCTATACCCCTAATGTCACGTAGACAGGCCAGAGTTTGGATACGTTCCGTAAGAAACGCGTCCAAATCTTCCCAAGAAGACAAAGCAGACTTGTCTTTAACACTTTGTTCCCAAAGCGTGACACTATTTTTAGGAAGTCTCTGAAGACATATGAACACTAGGATCGGGTCCCAGTCTTCAGTTGAGACGTCATAATTGGACATGGCAGAAATACATCCATTGATACCCCGCTGTAATTTCTTTAACCCTGAACTGGTCTCACTATCTAAAACAGGTAGGTCAAATAAAAGTTTAAGTTGGTGGTTCACCAAAATACGTGGATTGTCGTAAGTCTGTTTAAGAGCTTTCCACGCAGGACCAAAGTTTTTGTGGGTTAGTGAAAACTTTGCCACAATTTCATGGGCGTCGCCACTGGTCTTTTTATTTAAATGGCATAGACGTTCAATGTCACTAATGCCAGTATTATTAATATACACAGCCGAAAATAGGTCTCTAAATGTCGGCCAAGAAAGGAAGTCACCGTTAAATACTTCAATGTCGCAGGGTGGTAAATTTAACCTATGTCCAATATGTTCATCACCACAGGATGTGAATGATGTATTGGAGGAATGGTGAGAATGATGCGTGACATCCAACATTGAAGTTGCACAGTCGGAACGATGTGACCTATTGCCTACACTCGCGTGAGGGGAAGATGTTGCTACTGATGACTTGGGCGGAGCCCGAAGTCGATCTAACTTCCTATTAATAGAGGCGAGAGCATTTAGATAAGATCTAAATGCAACCTCATATTTGCCATCAACAGCAGTAACGTCGTTACCAGAACTATCATCTTCTTTAAAGAAATTGAGACAATCTTCAAACGTAGTTTTTACCCTGTCCCATAATCTCTTGACCTCAGCTTCTTGTAGCTCTAATATGTAAATATCGAGCTCCTCGTCCCGTTGGGCACTGAAGCTGGCGTCAAATTTAACCAAAGCGTCAGTAGCTCTGATAAATAAATCTAGTCGGGTGACAGACATTTTAAATTAAAAACTGAACGTAATTCAGAAAAATTTAAATTAGAAAATTAAAAGTAAAATTTCGTTGAAAACGATTTTTTTTGTTATAAAAAACTATGAAAATTGTAGCACTTACACCAGGAATTTCCAAGGAAATTGTTCGAAAAACAATTTTTTATAAAAGAACAACTCTGTAAAACTGCACGAAAATGTACCAAAGTATTTTGGAAATTTATTAATTTCACGAGATGCAATAAATTTAAAGAAAGTGACACGTGATGTCAAAAACTGTATGCGAAAATCCAATAAAAATGTTAAATTTTCACCAAAATATTGGCAAAAATAATTTTAAAACACGTGATGCTTTAAAATAAAATAATTTTATTGGTTAGAATACACTGAATTTATAAGTAGTCGTAGACTATTTCAATAATGTATCGTGGATACGGCAATATATTTGAGGTTTAACGTGATTAAACCACCAAAAATTCTTTAAATTTTAAGAAAAACTCAAAACTCACTCTAAATTTCTCTCAGTGTATTAAAATTTTCACAAAATGTTTACAATGTATCGTATAATACACGTAAACTATGGCAATGTATCGAAGATAGCACTTGCCGAAAATAAATTTCCAAAAATATTAAATAAAAATCGAAAATTCGCAAAAAATGTCGCTAATATCGATTGTAGGGTGCACGGACTGTAAAAATGCACGTTAAAAATCGCTAGCGAACAACAACAAATTATTCAAAATAATCAATTTAATACCAAATATTTAAATGAATATTTGAAATAAATGTGTATGTAATATAATATATAAAAATAATAATAATTTTAGAAATATGACCGAATATAGGGTGCACGGTGTCGAAAACACGAATAAAATTTATTTTTAGTTTATATCCGAAATATTCAACTCAACAAATCCCGAAAACGGCACTAAAATATTTTTATAAAATTGAAATGTAATTATTAGTTATACTTGGATACCCCTAATACAATTGATTAGGTGTAAATGATATATAAGTGCCAAATCTGCCACCCGTATTAATTAAAGGTGGAAACAATCAGCAGTAATGACAAATGAATGACATTTATTCTTTTTATTGGAATTGTTATTGTTGTGATGATTTTGGTGTTTTGGCGAACAAAAAGAAGCAAAATAAAAGGAAAACACCACAATAACAATTGATCATGTATTAAAATATATAAAAGAAATGCGCGGAAACAAAAATAAAAATGAATGTATGCAAACGGAATAGTTAAAAAATCACTGTGATTGTTGTTGTTTTTTATGTGAGAAAATCGTGGACAATTTGACACTTGTATTTGTGGGAATTTCAATATGAATGTTGCCGACGGCAAATGGACGGACACTTACGCGCGTTTGTAAAACGACCGACGGCTTTTTTAATTATTTATCACAACACTATATTTTCGCGGTATGTCACTTTTATTTGAAAAATAAATTAGGCAGTGTACATACCTGTGTTGTTGATGAAATATTATTTGTGGAAAATAAATAAAAAGGAGAGGTGGGGATGATCGTGGATCAGTGTAGGTTGTTGTTGTTGTTCTCGACGTAGTCGAATTGCCTTGTAAAGGAAGAAAAGGAGAGCGTTAGTAGTTTTCGTTGAAAACAATCCGGCTCGATTGGACCAATGTTTGCGTAGCAATGAAATTAAAAGAAAATAAATAAAACACAAAAGGATTAGAATTTTTTCTCAAACAATATTGAGTTATGGTTTATTATGGATTGTTCGTGGAACAATCACTTATTTACCTTTTACAGAGTGTAATGGTTGTATTGCTTTGTGGACGAAATCCAAAGAGCGAGTGATTTTAGAAAAGCTAGGATGTAACAAAGCGGAGCTTAGAAAAAAGTTACTCGTTAAATTTTGTTACTATCCTTGTATTTGTGTACGAGATACACAAAGTTGTATACAAAGGTAGGGGACAAAATTTAACGCAGGGGTGGAAAACCCATATAGAATATAAAATCATTTAAATTACTTAAACCAAGTTTGAAATTAAACAATGTATAATGTATCTATGTGGTCCAGATAACGTGGATAATGCATCTATGTTGTCCAGATAACGTAGATAATGTAGCTATGAAGTCTAGATGACGTGATAAGGTGTCTATGAGGTGCAGATAACGTGTCTATGAAGCCTAGATAATGTGGATAATATATCTATGAGGTCCAGATAACGTAGATAATGTACTTATGATGTCCAGATAACGTGGATAATGTCTCTATGAAGTTCAGATAACATACATAACGTATCTATGATGTTCAGATAACGTAGATAATGTGCCTATGACGTGCAGATAACGTAGATAATCTATATATTAGGTACACATAACGTAAATATTGTACCTATGAAGGCTAGATAATGTCGATAATGTATCTATGTGGTCCAGATAACGTAGATAATGTATCTATGTGGTCTAGATAACGTAGATAATCTCTTTATGAGGTCCATATAACTTAGATAATGTATTTATGAAGTCCAGATAACGTGGATAATGTCTCTATGAGGTCCAGATAACGTGGATAATGTATCTACGGGGTTCAGATAACGTAGATAATGTGCCTATAAAGTCCAGATAACGTAGATAATCTAAATATTAGGTCCACATAACGTAAATATTGTGTCTATGAAGTCTAGAGGACGTGGTTAATGTACCTATAGGGTCCAGATAATGTATCTATAAAGGCTAGTTGACGTGGATAATGTATCTTTGTGGTCCAGATAACGTTGATAATATATCTATGTGGTCTAGATAACGTAGATAATGTACTTATGAAGTCTAGATGACGCGGATAATGTATCTGTGTGGTCAAGATAAGGTAGATAATGTATCTATGAAGTGTAGATAAAATGTATAATGTACCTTTGTGGTCCAGATAACGTGGATAATGCCTCTATGTTGTCCAGATAACGTAGATAATGTATCTATGAAGCCTAGATGACGTGATAATGTCACTATGAGGTCCAGATTACGTAGATAATGTGTTTACGAAGTCCAGATAACGTGGATAATGTCACTATGAGGTCCAGATAACGTAGATAATGTATTTATGAAGTCCAGATTACGTGGGCAATGTACATGTGTAGTCCAGATAAGGTGGATAATGTATCTATAAGGTCCAGATAGCGTAGATATGAAGTCAAGATAACGTAGATAATGTACTTATGAAGTCTAGATGACGCGGATAATGTATCTGTGTGGTCAAGATAACGTAGATAATGTACGTATGATGTTTAGATAACATGTCTAATGTATCTATGTGATCCAGATAACGTGGATAATGCATCTATGTAGTCCAGATAACGTAGGTAATGTAGCTATGAAGCCTAGATGACGTGATAATGTATCTATGAAGGCCAGACAAAGTGTCTATAAGCCTAGATAATGTGGATAATATATCTATGAGGTCCAGATAACGTGGATAATGTCACTATGAGTTCCAGATAACGTATAATGTGTTTACGAAGTCCAGGTAACGTATATAATATATCTATAAGGCCCAGATAGAGTAAATAATGTGTCTATGAAACCCAGATAACGTAGATAATGCACCTATGAAGTCCAGATAAGGTGGATAATGTATCTATAAGGTCCATAGGTAGTGTGTCTATTAAGCCCAGATAACGTAGATAATGTACCAATGAAGCCCAGATAACGTGGATACGGTATCTATTAAGTCCAGGTAACGTAGATAACATGTCTATGAAGCCTAGATAATGTACCTATGAAGTCCAGATAAGGTGGATAATATATTTAAGAGGTAGATAAGATAAATAATGCATCTATGAAGTTCAGAAATCATGGATAATCTATGATGTGCAGATAACGTAGATAATTTATGTATGATGTCCAAATAATACATATAATGTATCTGCAATGTTAAGAAAACGCGCACAATAATATTTTCTAAATATTTGTAAATTCCCTTACTTTTTATCCTCCACTGACCACTGTGCAAGGACTCTTGAAAATTAAAGTGTGCAAAACAGTGAGTGCTGGTGTGTGTGCAATAGTTAGGTGGCACAAGGGCAACACTTTCAATTTCATTTACACTCTATTTATTCCTGGCTGCAAAATAACAATGAAACGAAAAAGAGTGAGGGAGAGAGAGGGAGTAGGAGAACTGCTAAAAGGATTCCATCGGCTAAAGAGGTGAGTACAAAAGCAATTGTTGATAACTTAATTAAGCGAACAAATGAAATGTGTGCGTAATTTGTTTTATTGTACCGAAATTACAACGGTTATTATCCGTATAAATAGTTTTTATGGTGATTTGTCACACCAAGGAAGTGGCACGCACAAACGAAATGTGCGATAATGGATAAGAGAAGAAGAATTTATTCTTGAAGTGAAACATTTAATTTCTGGTAGGAATGGGATTTTAATTTTAATGATTAAAAAATTTTGAATGATTGGAATCGTACAAAGATTTTTCTTCATTTAATGTCAATTTATTCGGAAGCTATACACTCATGGCAGAACTACCAGGTAGTGATATCACACCAGCTGATCGAATATGAAAAGTCAAATCCCTTTATAAACAAGTAAAAAAGTATCAGTCGGCTTTGCCGACAGAGATATACCCTCAGGCTGTGTATATTGAAACAATTTTTTTTCCAAAAAAACGCATGTATTTAGGGAGTTTTAAAAATTTTGGGCGTTTGATCTGACAAAAATGTTGATTAGGATTTAATATCAAAAGTTTTGCGGAGGAGATACTAAAAAGAATGGATCTCCAGCCACTACATATGGTACCATAGGGGTTTTTTAGAACTTCAGGGATGTTTGCTCAAGAAGTATGAACTTGCCCCTGAAACAACTTTTACCATCGCAATTGAGGCAGCAATGCAAGTTGCTTCAACGAAAATCAAAGTGATTCGAAAGCAGGTCTTAAAGTGAACATGTATCCGAAATTTTGAGTGGGAGGTACCGGATGGAGTGGACAAATATAGTCCATATTTGAACCTGATCTATATCTGGTAGATATATTAGGATGTGTAAAGTATGGACCAATTCGGCCACTCTCTTCAAGAGTTATCGTACGCACAATTTTTCCGAACATTTTTGAACTTTTGTGGGGGAGGTATCTGAAGGAGTGGACCGATATGGCTTATCTTCGAACTTAAACTATGTTTGGACAAAATATTACTAAGGCCAAACTTTGGACCGAATCGGCAGACCTGTTCGAGAGTTATTTTGCCCTCCAACCTCCTCACACGGTGTCATAGGGGTTTTTTTTTGCAACTTTCAGGCTATTTTCTCAGGAAGTATGGACTTGCCCCTGATGAAACTTATACCGTCGTATGGAGGGCAGTGAATACAAGTTGCTAAAGCAAAAATCAAAGCGATTCGAGAGATGTTCCTAAACTGAACTTTACCAAAATTTTGTGTGGGAGGTACCCGACGGAGTGGACCGATTGAGTCCATATTAAAATCTGATCTAAGTCTGGTACACGCTCCACGATGGGAAAAGTATGGACCAAATCGGTTACACCCTTCAAGAGTTATCGTGCGTACAAATTTTCAGAACATTTTCGAACTTTTGTGGGGGAGGTACCGGAAGGAGTGGACCGATATAGCTCATCTTCGAACTTAAACTAAGTTTGGACAAAATATTACGAAAGCCAAAATTTGAACCGAATCGGTTCATCCCTTCGAGAATTATCGTGCGCTCCAGCCAGCCAGACAGACAGACAGACGGACGGACGGACATTGCTCAATCGACTCCAAATTGTCTGAAACACATTTCGTCCAAACATACTTGGGGTCTAAAACCATTATTTCGATGAGGCACATTTTGCCCGTATGAAAGTGTATATACCCTTCATAGCCTAAAGGCTGAGGGTATAAAAATTATTTTTGTTGTAATTTCCCCAACAACATAAAGAAAATTTTGACATAACATATTCAAAATTTTACGATGCCACTACCTGGGTAATTGTGCCATGCATACACTGCAAAGTGTTCCTTATAGTATGTTTACATTTAAGAAATCAAGTTGATTTCAACTGTCAATTCCTTTGCGTATACGTCAAATGAAAACAAATCTGAAATCCATTGGAATTCATTTGACGTATAATCAGTGGAATTGACAGTTTAAATGCACTCTATATTGTAAATGTGAATATGCTATAAATTGAGAGTATGCTGGAACATGCTGATCCTAAGAGGAAGACACATTGGAAGGAAACTATAAAGTAAAGGGAGGGGGTGCATTCATTCATTCATCTCCGCTCTCTTCGAAATACAAAATAGGAATTGTTTCTCGACTCCAGAGCTAAGAAAGAAATTTTAATTTTTTCCCGGATTAGAAACTTTATTTTGAAAACTACTTGATTGAAGTTTTCCATTCCACTCGGTTTCTATGAAAGGAACGAAAAAAAGTTCTCTCTCCACATCTGCAGCGCAGCTATTGCCTAACAAGTGTTGATTTATTATCAGTAGTTGGTAGTAAGTAACTGGCTTTAAGCCAACTCTCCCTGCCTAGTTTTTTGTTTTTATTCTAAGCCGCAAACATCACTCCTACCCCTTCACTCTTACCCCATGGCCAATATTATAAAGCGGCAAATATATCCAGCTGACCGGCTGGTCGGCAAGTGGCTTGTTTGGTATTTTTTTATAATTAAAATTTGTAGTTCTAGCAATGAAAACCACGGCTGCCAGGCCATATCATTCGCATGGCCACAAAATCTAACTCAATCATAAAAACTGCCAACAAAAAAACATCTAAAACAACAACAACTTCCAGCTATAATTTTCCTAAGATCATAAAGTCAGACATTAGAAACCTGAAGCTTAAGCGTCTACTAATAATTTTTTTTCTAAGCTGAGATATGTTAACCGGCCAAGATGAAGAACGTTGATCAGGGTGGTTGATGGTGGTGGCAGTGGCAGTGGCGGTGGTGTTGGTGTTGACGGTCGTGTAATGATCTCACTCAGCATAGAATGTTGTTGCAAGAACAACCGCAACACCAAAACACGCCATTTAGCCAGCAAAGTCGCCAAGTAAACAAAAAACAAAAATGATAGCTGATACCAAGTTGTTTATTCGCTTTGTCGAGGAAGATAAATGTTCGAAGGTGTAACGACATTCCATGAAAAAGTTACTAATCAAGTGGCAAAAGAAAAATTTATCCATGGATAAAGTTATTTACACAATATCCACGAGTTATCTATGAAGTTTAGATAATGTGGTAAAGCATATATGAAGTCTAGATAACGTGAGTTATGTATCTATTAGGTCAGATAACGTGGATAATATATCTATAATGCCTAGATGACGTGGATAATGCATCTATGATGTTTAGATAACGTGGATAATGTATCTATCCTGTTTAGATAACTTGGATAATGTATCTATGATGTCTATATAACGTGGATAATATATCTATAATGCCTAGATGACGTGGATAATGCATCTACGATGTTTAGATAATGTGGATAATGTATCTATGAAGTCTAGATAACGTGGATAACGTGGATAATGTATCTATGCTGTTTATATAACGTCGATAATGTATCTATGCTGTTTAGATAATGTGGATAATGTATGTATCTATGAAGTCTAGATAACATGGATAATGTATCTATAATGTCTACATGACATGGATAATAAATCTATGATGTCTAGATAACGCGGATAATGTATCTGTGATGTTTATATAACGTTGATAATATATCTATGATGTCTAGATAACGTGGATAATGCATCTATGCTGTTTAGATAACGTGGATAATGTATCTATGAAGTCTAAATGACGTGAATACTATCTAAATGACGTGGATAATGTATCAATGAAGTCTAGAAACATGGATAATGTATCTATAATATCTAGATGGCGTGGATAATGAATCTTTCATGTGTAGATAACACGGATAATGTCTCTGTGATGTTTATATAACGTGGATAATCTGTATATGATGTCTAGATAACGTGGATAATGTATCTATGAGGCCTAGATAACGTGGATAATGTATCTATAAAGTCTAGATGACTTGGATAATGAATCTATGATGTCTACATAACGCGGATAATATATTTATGATGTTTAGATAACGTGGATAATGAATCTATAATGTCTAGATGACGTGGATATTGTATCTATAATGTTAACATAACGTAGATAATGTATCTATGATGTTTAGATAACTTGAATAATGTATCTATGATGTCTAGATAACGTGGATAATAAATCTATAGTGCCTAGATAACGTGGATAATTTATCTATGTACTCCAACTAATGTGGACAATGTATCTATGAAGTCTAGATAACTTGGATAATGTATATACGAAGTCTTAATAACTTGGATAATGTATCTATGAAGTCTAGATAACTTGGATAATGTATCTACCAAGTCTAGATAATATGGATAATGTATCTATGATGTCTAGATAACGTGGATAATGTATCTACGAAGTCTATATAATATGGATAATGTATCTATGATATCTAGATAACGTGGATAATGTATCTATGTAGTCCAAACAATGTGGATAATGTATCTATGATATCTAGTTAAGGTGGATAATGTATGTATGATGCCTAGATAGCGTGGATAATATATCCATTATGTCTAGATAACATGGATACTGTATCTATGATGTGGATAACGTGGATAATGTATCTATAAAGTCTAGACTTGGATAATGAATCTATGATGTCTACATAACGCGGATAATATATTTATGATGTTTAGATAACGTGGATAATGTATCTATAATGTCTAGATGACGTGGATATTGTATCTATAATGTTAACATAACGTAGATAATGTATCTATGATGTTTAGATAACTTGAATAATGTATCTATGATGTCTAGATAACGTGGATAATAAATCTATAGTGCCTAGATAACGTGGATAATTTATCTATGTACTCCAACTAATGTGGACAATGTATCTATGAAGTCTAGATAACTTGGATAATGTATCTACCAAGTCCAGATAACATGGATAATGTATCTACGATGTCTAGATAACGTGGATTATGTATCTACGAAGTCTAGATAATATGGATAATGTATCTATGATATCTAGATAACTATGTAGTCCAAACAATGTGGATAATGTATCTATGATATCTAGTTAAGGTGGATAATGTATATATGATGTCTAGATAGCGTGGATAATATATCCATTATGTCTAGCTAACATGGATACTGTATCTATGATGTCTAGGTAACGAGGATAATGTATCTATGATGTCTAGATATAGTGGATAATGTATCTATGTAGTCCAAATAATTTGAATAATGTGGATAATGTATCTTGGAGTCCAAATAATGTATTTATGATGTCTTGATAGCGCGGATAATGCATCTACGAAGTCTAGATAACTTGGATAATTTATCTACGAAGTCTAAATAACTTGGATAATGTATCTATCTATCTAGATAACTTGGATAATGTATCTATGATGTCTAGATAACTTGGATAATGTTTCTATGAAGGCTAGACAAATTGGATAATGTTTCTATGAAATCTAGATAACGTGGATAATGTATCTATGTAGTCCAAATAATGTGGATACTGTATCTATAATGTTTAGATAACGTTGATAATGTATCTATGATGTTTAGATAACGTGGATAATGTATCTTGCAGTTCAAATAATGTATCTATGACGTCTAGATAGCGCGGATAATGTAACTACGATATCTAGATAACGTGGATAATATATCTATAATTTCCAGATGACGTGGATAATGTATCTATGATGTTTAGATTCGTAGATATTGTATCTGTGTAGTCCAAATAATGTATCTACGATGTCTACGTAACGTGGATAATGTATCTATGATGTCCAGATAGCATAGATAATGTATCTATAATGCCTAGATAACGTGGATAATGTATCTACGAAGTCCAGATAACATAGATCATGTATCTGTGATGTCTAGATAAGATGGATAATGTATCTACGATGTCTACGTAACGTGGATAATGTATCTATGCAGTCCAAATAATGTATATATTGTATCTTTGAGGTCATATAACAGGGATAATGTATCTACGATGTCTAGATAACGTGGATAATGGATAATGTATCTACGATGTCTACGTGACGTGGATAATGTATTTATGTAGTCCAAATAATGTATATATTGTATCTATGAGGTCAGGTAACGGGGATAATGTAGTATCTACGAAGTCTAGATAACGTGGATAATGTATTTTTGATGTCTAGATAACGTGGATAATGTATCTATGTAGTCCAAATAATGTGGATAATGTATCTATTATGTTTAGGTTACGTAGATAATGTATCGGTGTAGTCCAAATATTGTGGATTATGAATCGATGCTATCTAGTTAGGGTGGATAATGTATCTACGAATCTTAGATACGGTCCACATAATGTATCTAAAAAGTCTAGATAGTGTCGAAAATGTTTCTGCAAAGACTAGATAACGTAGAAAATGTATCTATGAAGACAGATAAGGGGGGTAATGTGTCTATGATGTCTAGATATTGTGGTTAATGTATCTATGCAATGTAGATAACTTGAATAATGTATCTAAGTGGTCAGATAACATGGATAACGTTTCTATGATGACTACGTGTATAATGTATCTTTGAAGTTCCGACAGTAGTATAATGTATCTATGAAGTCCAGATAACGAGCATAACGTATTTATGAAATCTAGATCCGTAAAGACTATATAACGTGAGTAGTGTATCTGTGAGGTTAGATAACCGGAATACTGTATCTATGATGCTCAGATAACGTCGATAATGTATCTATGAGATCAGATAATGGATCTACAATGCCTAGATATCGTGCATAATGTTGGTAGATATCCAGATAACGCAGATATTAAATCTGGACATCACGTATGTTCTTCATTCACGATGTTTGGACCTTATAGATACCTTAACCTCATTTATCTGGACTTCATAGATATATTATCCGCACAATCTCGACATCATAGATTTATTATCCATATTATCTAGGCCTTATAGATAAATTATCTACTTTATCTGAATGCCATGCACGTTGAAACTTTCTTTAATGATTTTCCTTTCTAGGGCGGATAATAAATTTATTTCAATCGGATATTGCATCCAAAGTTCCCAATTGCATTTACTCTCACTTTGGTTTCAATATTGATTGCGTTAATGAAACTTTTGTTTAGATTTTAGTTCGATTTGGCATTAATTGCATGGCAGTGAAGTGGAGTCCATTCATTCATCCAACCAACCATCCATCCATATAACCAAGGTATTAGAATCGGATTTATGATGGTGGGGGGTGTTTTTTTTTTTTTTTTTTAGTTTTCAATAACCAGTATTTTGCAGCTTCAACTGCTGCCATGAGAAACGATACTCTAAACTTTAGTTCAATGTTTAATAAAGATTTTTGTTTTTGTAGTTTTTACAGCGCACAACTATTTTTTTTTTTTTTCAATTTTAAAGGCGTGTTTTATTGCCTGGCTTGTTTTAATAACTTTTGCCAAAGTTCTACGATTTCAAAGTTTAAAAGTGGTTAAATTGAAAATTCACATGAGCGGTAATGGTAGGGGTGGTGGTGGTGGTGGCGGAGTTGAGGTTGGAGTATTGTTTTCAAACTATTGTTGAGCAAAAATATTTTAAATAAAAAATGCGATTTATTTTTGCCACAATTTTTGTGTTGTTTTTGCTAAATCTCAGCCAATTTGTTCAAAGTGTTCCCATTTTTTTCTTGGTTGGCTTTTGTTTTCTTTGTGCTAAGTTTTGTTGTTGTTGGTTATGAACTTGTTTGGGAATCGATTTTTATGAGTGTTTTTTTATTTTTTTCATAACTTGTGTTGGTAATTTCATTTTGTGGTTCAGTTTTTTTTTGCTGGCTTGCTGCTGTTATTATTTTCTATTACAAATTTTTTGCTTAGCCATTGGAGATAAGAGTTTTGATTTGATGGTCCAGTAATGAGAAAGAAAGAAAAACTGACAATTTGGCAGAGATTAAAAATTAAGATTGAAAATGGAATTTATTTCATGAAGAAACTTTGGTTATTTTTAATCACTTGTGTTTATTAATCAAATTGACATGAAAAAAAGTCTTCCAATTACTCATTTGGGAGAAAGGATGTGAGCAAAGAAGTTTCTTGTAATTAGTTTAAATTCTTATTTCAATTTAAAGCATTTTGTTTTAATTTTTGCCAATTTTCAATTAAAGTCTTGTTTCTAATATAGAAATTATTTTTTTTTAATCTATAGAGATTACCTACGTGATGAAATTAATGAATTGTTTATTTAAACCTAATCTCAACCCCGTTATCTTCAAATAAAATTATTATTTAACTCGTTTTATTTGCACATTGGAGACCAATGCATTTAGTTCATTGATAATCACATTATTTAAAAAACGATCAGACAGACTACCGGTATATTTATCTACATTTTTGGTGATATTAAGGTGGCTATTTATCACTTGGCATTGTGTCTGCTGCCAAAATCGAAAGCAGTATCAAGTTAAATACAAAATTGGCATCTAGGCAAAAAAACATAATTTAAATAACTCATCAATATGTGAATCCTAAAATTTCTGGATAACATAAATAATGTATGAAGATAATAAATATAATGCATGCATCAATTATATTTGCATTATCAACTCCAGCTGGGCATCGTAGAGACATTATGCATAATATTAGGACGTAGTCAATATTCTTTTCACATTATCAGAAGTTTTAAGATACATCTAGACAAAATACAAACATTATCTACCTTATATGGACGACATAGACACCTTATCCGCTCTGTCTGGGCTTCGTTAAATGAATGTCAGCATTATTTGGACTTTATAAATATATTATCACCACATGATAACTTCATAAATACATTATCTAGACTTCATAGATATATTTTTCACTTTATCTGCCCTCAGAGATACATTATCTACGTTACGTACACTTCATGGATACTTTGTACAGCTTAACTAGGCTTTATAGATACGTTATTCACGTTATCTAGACATCATGGATGCATTATCCACGTTCTCTAGATTCTATAGAGACATTCTCCAAGTTATCTGGACTTCACAGATACATTATCCACGTTATCTTGACTTCACAGACACATAATACTCATTATCTGGACTTCGCAGATACATTATCCTTATTATCTGGACTTCACAGATACATTATACACATTATCTGGACTTCATAGAAACATTATCCACGTTATCTGGACTTTATAGATACATTATCTGTACTTCCCAGATACATAATCCATATTATCTACATTTCATAGATACATTATCCACGTTATCTAGGCTTCACAGGTACATTACATACATTATCTGGACTTCATACATTATACACATCATCTGGGCTTAACAGATACATTATCCAAATTATCTGGACTTCATAGATACATTATCCACATTATCTGGACTTTACAGATACATTATACACATTATATGGACTTCGCAGATACATTATCCACATTATCTGGACTTCACAGATACATTATCCACATTATCTGGATATCGCAGATACATTATACACATTATCTGGACTTCATAGACACATTATCCACGTTATCTGGACTTCACAGATACATAACACACATTATCTGGACTTCATAGATACATTATACACATTATCTGGAATTCGTAGATACATTATCCACATTATCTGAAATTCACAGATACATTATCCACATTATCTGGACTTCACAGATACATTATACACATTATCTGCACTTCATAGATACATTATCCACATTATCTGGATTTGATAGATACATTATCCACATTATCTTGACTTCAAAGATAAATTATATACATTATCTGGACTTCATAGATACATTATCGACATTATCTGGACTTCACAGATAATTTATACACATTATCTCGACTTCATAGACACATTATCCACGTTATCTGGACTTCACAGATACATAACACACATTATCTGGACTTCATAGATACATTATACACATTATCTGGAATTCATAGATACATTATCCACATTATCTGGACTTCACAGATACATTATATACATTATCTGCACTTCATAGATACATTATCCACTTTATCTGCACTTGATAGATACATTATCCACATTATCTTGACTTCAAAGATACATTATACACATTATCTTTACTTCTTAGATACATTATCCACGTTATCTGGACTTCACAGATACATTTTACATATTATCTGGACTTCATAGATACATTATCCAAATTATTTGGACTTCACAGATACTTTACATACATTATCTGGAATTCATAGATACATTATCCAAATTATCTGGACTTCAAAGATACATTATCCACATTATCTGGACTTCAACAATACATTATATCCATTATATGGACTTCATAGACATATTATCCACATTATCTGGACTTCACAGATACATTATACACATTATCTGGAATTCATAGATAATTTATACACATTATCTCGACTTCATAGACACATTATCCACGTTATCTGGACTTCACAGATACATAACACACATTATCTGGACTTCATAGATACATTATACACATTATCTGGAATTCATAGATACATTATCCACATTATCTGGACTTCACAGATACATTATACCCATTATCTTGACTTCACAGATACATTATCTGCACTTCATAGATACATTATCCACATTATCTGGATTTGATAGATACATTATCCACATTATCTTGACTTCAAAGATACATTATACACATTATCTGGACTTCATAGATACATTATCGACATTATGTGGACTTCACAGATAATTTATACACATTATCTCGACTTCATAGACACATTATCCACGTTATCTGGACTTCACAGATACATAACACACATTATCTGGACTTCATAGATACATTATACACATTATCTGGAATTCGTAGATACATTATCCACATTATATGGAATTCACAGATACATTATCCACATTATCTGGACTTCACAGATACATTATACACATTATCTGCACTTCATAGATACATTATCCACATTATCTGGATTTGATAGATACATTATCCACATTATCTTGACTTCACAGATACATTATACCCATTATCTTGACTTCACAGATACATTATCTGCACTTCATAGATACATTATCCACATTATCTGGATTTGATAGATACATTATCCACATTATCTTGACTTCAAAGATACATTATACACATTATCTGGACTTCATAGATACATTATCGACATTATCCGGACTTCACAGATAATTTATACACATTAACTCGACTTCATAGACACATTATCCACGTTATCTGGACTTCACAGATACATAACACACATTATCTGGACTTCATAGATACATTATACACATTATCTGGAATTCATAGATACATTATCCACATTATCTGGACTTCACAGATACATTATCTGCACTTCATAGATACATTATCCACTTTATCTGCACTTGATAGATACATTATCCACATTATCTTGACTTCAAAGATACATTATACACATTATCTGGACTTCATAGATACATTATCCACATTAGCTGGACTCCGTAGACATATTATCCACATTATCTGGACTTCACAGATACATTATCCACATTATCTGGAATTCACAGGTACATTATACACATTTTCTGGACTTCATAGATATATTATCCACGGCATCTGCATATCATAGCTTCATTATCTACGTTATCTAGACCCAATAGATATATTATCCACGTTATTTGCGCTTCATAGTTACATTATACACATTTTCTGGACTCCAAAGATACATTGTCCACGTTATCTGGACTTCACAGAAACCTTTCAACCATTATCTGTACCTCATAAATGCATTATCCACATTATCTGGAGTTCACAGATACATTTTAAACATTATCTGGGCCACATAGATACATTATCCACGTTATCTGCAATTCTTATCTACAATATCTATGTTATCTGGATCCAATAGATACATTATCAACGTTATCTGGACCTCATAGATGCATTATCCATTTTATCTGGACTCAAAAGATACATTTTAAACATTATCTGGACCTCTTAGATACATTATCTACGTTATCTGGACTTATCAGACACATTTTAAATATTGTCTGGACTTCATAGATAAATTATCCACGTTATTTGGACTTCACAGATACACTAACCACATCTGGACTTCGCAGATACATTATCTACGGTACTTGGACATCAAAGGTACATTATCCACGTTATCTAGACTTCATATATACCTTATCCACATTATCTGAACTTCATTGATGCATTATTAACGTATTTAGGCTTCGTAAATACATTATCCACGTTATGTGGACTTGATAGGTCCACTATCCAGGTTAACTTAACTTCATAGATACCTTATCCACGTTATCTAAACTTCATAGATGCATTATCCACGTTATCTGGGCTTCAGGGATACATTATTTACATTATTTAAAATTCATGGGTACATTATTCACGTTACCTGAACTTCGTAGATGTATTAGTCCCGTTATCTGGACTTTGGCTTCTGGATAACCTGGGCTTCTGGATAACCTGGATAATTTATCTATGATATCCATATAGCGTGGATAATGTATCAATGAAGTCTAAATAACCTGTTGTTAGCTTTCAAACATTCACTTCCAATTAAGCCACAAATATGTTGAATTCGAATTCGCATTGTGGTTAGGTTTGATTGAGTTTTGAGAGTGAATTACAGACTCAATGAGTGAGAAACTGAATCAGCAGCAGCACATGTTGCAATAATTGTTGCGGGTAATAAATGGTGAACTAACAAAAAAATCAAAACAAATGTTAAAGGAAAAAATATTTTTGTTTTGAGTTATTGGAGCACCATTTGAAAAAGGCAACACGCGCAGCAGTCAATGGTGGTGGTGGTTAGTAAGGTAGGTGAATGATCCACATATTTTTGCTGTTGACTTGATTTTTTGTTTCTTTCAGTTTGTTTTTCGCTTCGTTTTGCTTGATTTCGGCGTTAATAAGCTTAACGTAAAATACAGTCAAACAATTAGAAATTTAGGTTAAAAGAGCATGGCAAAGATTTGTTAGTTTTACGGTAAAGTAAATTTACTGTTTAAAACGGATGAACAACAAATCGTGGAACGAAAAAAAAACCCAGGGAATGGGAGGGAATTGGAACACAGACACACACACCTTGGAATTGAGGTTGCAAGGTGGTTGGTTGGCTAAGAGATTTTGGCATCATGTAGACAGACAACCAAAAACAATCAATTCAATCAATAAAGAGGCAACAAAATTTAATTATTTTTCAGTTGTTGTTTTGCTATGATTTTCACTTTCGCTTGAGCTCTGGGTCTTCTTACATCAGCATAGATGGCTGCTCCTACTTCTATTGTTTCGTTTTTTATATTTTCAATCTATTCAAAGTCATTCATCTTGGCGGAGGAACGATCATCGGCATTCGGCTGTTCACAATCTATTTTTTCACTTTCACTCTCGACAATTTGCCATCACAACTCAAGTCAATTTGCATCATTAACATCAAAGGGGGCCTCACTTTTACATATGTCCGTCTGTCAGTTCCACCATTGTCCGTCTATCCGTCCACTTGTCTATCACTTGGATTTGACTTTTATGGTATGTTGCTGCACACACACACATGAATGGTGGTCGGTCGTCCCCCGAAAAGAAGCTTAGCTTAACAAATGTTTGTCGAACCAAACAACGGAGCTCTTAAATGGCGCCCAATCACTTGAGTCTCTATTCTCTCCATCCACAACTCCATTTGACCGTTTGCCTTTAGCTGATGGCCAAAAACTTGTTGTTGTCAGCAAACGGCACCAAAAATTGTTTGCCGAGAAAACAAAACAAATGAAGTTGCATCAATATTTCAATTGCAAATGCAACAAAAGTTAACTGCAGCAACAACAGCCACATCGGATTTTGGCGAAAATGTTTGGAAAGGTTGCTTGAAATGTATTTTGGACAAGGAACAGTGGATCGATTGGATTTTTAAAGGAAAGCTGGATAATATATCTATGAAGTCCATACAACGTGGATAGTAAATCCATGACGTCTAGATAACGTGTGCCTATGAAGTCGAGGTAAGGCGGATAATGTATCTATAAAGTCTAGATAAAGTGCAAAATGTATCTTGGAAGTCCAGATCACGTGGACAAAGTATCTATGAAGTTTAGTAAACGTGGAACATGTATCTACGAATTCCAGATAACGGAGCTAAAGTATTTATGAAGTTTATATAATGTAGATAATGTATCTATGAACTCCGGATAACGTGTCTATTAAGTGTAGATAAAGTGGACAATTTATCTAGATAACGGAGATAAAGTATCTATGAAGTCTACATAACGTGGGCAATCTTTCTATGAACTCCGGATAACGTAGATAATGTATCTATGACGTCAAGATAACGAAGATAAATTTTCTATGAAGTCTAGGTAATGTGGAAAATGTATCCATGAAGCGTAGATAACGGAGGTAAAATATCTAGACGGCTAGATAACGTAGATAATGTTGATATGAAGTCTAGATAACGGAACGAAAGTATATATGAAGTCTACATAATGTGGATAAATTATCTATGAACTCCGGATAACGTAGATAATGTTCATAGATAACGAAGATAAACTGAACAACGTGGTTAATTTATCTACGAAGTCCAGGTGACGGAGATTTAGTACGTATGTTAACGTGGATAATGTATCCATGTACTCCGGATAAATGGGATAATGTATTTATGAACTCCGGATAACGTGGATAATGTATCTTTGAAGTCAGGTTAACGTGGATAATATATCTATGAAGTAAAGATAACGTGGATAATGTATCTATGACATCCGCATAACGTGGATATTGTATCTATGACATCCGCATAACGTGGATATTGTATCTATAAAGTCTAGATAACGTGGAGAATGTGTCTACGATGTCCAGATGATGGTGATAAAGTATCTATGAAGTCTAGATAACGTGGATAATGTATCTAAGAATTCAAGACAACGTGGATAATGTATCTATGTAGTCCAGATAACGTGGATAATGTATCTATGAAGTCCAGATAACGCGGTTAATGTAACTATGTAGTGCAGATAGCGGGGATAATGTATCTATATAGTCCAGATAATGTGGATAATATATCTTTGTGGTCCAGATAACGTGGATAATGTATATATGATGTCCAGATAACGTGAATAATGTATCAAAGAGGTTCAGATAACGTGGATAATGTATCTATGAAGTCCAGATAAGGTGGATAATGTGTCAATGTAGTCCAGATAACGTGGATAATGTATCTATGTAGTCCATATAATGTAGATAATGTATCAAAGAGGTTCAGACAACGTAGATAATGTATCTATGAAGTCTAGATAACGTGGATAATGTGTCAATGTAGTCCATATAACGTGGATAATGTGTCTATGTGGTCCAGATAATGTGGATAATGTATATACATATGTAGTCCAGATAACTTGGATAATGTATCTGGTCCACATAACGTAGATAATGTACCTATGTAATCCAGATAACGTGGATAATGTATCTATGTGGTCCAGATAATGTGGATAATGAATCTATGTAGTCCAGATAACGGGGATAATGTATCTATGTCGTCCGGATAACGAGGATAATGTATCTATGTAGTCCAGATAATGTGGATAATGTATCTATGTAGTTCAGATAACGTGGATAATCTATCTATGTATTCCAGATAACGTGGATAATGAATCTATGTGGTCCAGATAACGTGAATAATGTATCTATGTAGTCCAGATAATATGGACAATGTATCAAAGAGGTTCTGATAATGTGGATAATGTATCTATGAAGTCCAGATAACGTGGATAATGTATCTATGTAGTGCAGATAACGTGAATAATATATCTATGTAGTCCAGATGACGTGAATAATGTATCAAAGAGATTCAGATAACGTGAATAATGTATCTATGAAGTCTAGATAACGTGGATAATGTGTCAATGTAGTCCAGATAACGTGGATAATGTATCGATGTAGTCCAGATAATGTGGATAATGTATCAAAGAGGTTCAGATAACGTGGATAATGTATCTATGAAGTCTAGATAACGTGGATAATGTGGCAATGTAGTCCAGATAACGCGGATAATGGATCTATGAAGTCTAGATAACGTGGATAATGTGTCAGTGTAGTCCAGATAACGCGGATAATGTATCTATGTGGTCCAGATAATGTGGATAATGTATCTATGTAGTCCAGATAACGTGGATAATGCATCTATGTAGCCCAGATAACATAGATAATGTATATATGTAGTCCAGATAACGTGTATAATGCATCTATGTAGTCCAGATAACGTGGATAATGCATCTATGTAGTCCAGATAACGTGGATAATGCATCTATGTAGTCTAGATAACGTGGATAATTTACCTATGTTATCCAGATAACGTGGATAATGCATCTATGTAGCAAAGATAACATAGATAATGCATCTATGTAGCAAAGATAACATAGATAATGTATATATGTACTCCAGATAACGTGGATAATGCATCTATGTAGTCCAGATAACGTGGATAATGCATCTATGTAGTCCAGGTAATGTGGATAAACTATCTATGTAGTCTAGATAACGTGGATAATGCATCTATGTAGTCCAGATAACGTGGATAATTTACCTATGTTATCCAGATAACGTGGATAATTTACCTATGTTATCCAGATAACGTGGATAATGCATCTATGTAGTCCAGATAACGTGAATAATGCATATATGTAGTCCAGGGAACGTGGATAATGTATCTATGTGGTTCAGATGATGCGGATAATGTATCATTGTAGTCCAGATAACGTGAATAATGTAACTTTGTAGTCTAGATAATGTGAATAATGTATCTATGTAGTCCAGGTAACGTGGATAATGCATCTATGTAGTCCAGATAACGTGGATAATTTACCTATGTTATCCAGATAACGTGGATAATTTACCTATGTTATCCAGATAACGTGGATAATTTTCCTATGTTATCCAGATAACGTGGATAATTTTCCTATGTTATCCAGATAACGTGCATAATGCATCTATGTAGTCCAGGGAACGTGGATAATGTATCTATGTGGTTCAGATGATGCGGATAATGTATCATTGTAGTCCAGATAACGTGGATAATGTAACTTTGTAGTCTAGATAATGTGAATAATGTATCTATGTAGTCCAGATAACGTGGATAATGCATCTGTGTAGCCCAGATAACGTGGATAATTTACCTATGTTATCCAGATAACGTGGATAATGCATCTGTGTAGCCCAGATAACATAGATAATGTATATATGTAGTCCAGATAACGTGGACAATGTATCTATGTAGTCTAGATAACGTGAATAATGTATCTATGAGATCCTGATAACGTGGATAATGTATCTATGTAGTCCAGATAACGTGGGTAATGTATCTATGTAGTCCAGATAATGTGGATAATGTATCAAAGAGGTTCAGAAAACGTGGATAATGTATCTATGTAGTCCAAATAACGTGGATAATGTACCTATGTAGTCAAGATAATGTAGATAATGTAACTATGTTGTCCAGTTAACGTGGATAATGTAACTATGTAGTCCAGATAACGTGGATAATGTATCTATGTAGTCCAGATACCGTGGATAATGTATCTATGTGGTCCAGATAACGTGGATAATGTGTCTATGTAGTCCAGCTAACGTGAATAATGTATCTATGTAGTTCAGATAACGTGGTTAATGTATCTAAGACGACCAGATAACGTGAATAATGTATCTATTAAGCCTAGATAACGTGCATAATGTATCTAAGAAGACCAGATAACGTGGATGTATTTGTGTAGTCCAGATAACGTGGATAATGTATCTACGTTGTCCAGATAACATGGATAATGTAACTCTATAGTCCAGGTAATGTGGATAATGTATCTATGTAGTCCAGATAACGTGGATGATGTATCTATGTAGTCCAGATAACGTGGATAATGTATATACATATGTAGTCCAGATGACGTGAATAATATGTCTAAGACGACCAGATAACGTGGATAATGTGTCTACGTAGTCCTGATAACGTGGATAATATAACTATGTAGTCCAGGTTATGTGGATAATGTATCTATGTAGTCCAGATAACGTGGATAATGTATCTATGTAGTCCAGATAACGTGGATAATGCATCTATATAGTCCAGACAACGTGGATAATGCATCTATGTAGTCCAAATAACGTGGATAATGTATCTATGTAGTGCAGGTAACATGAATAATTTATCTATGTAGTCCAGATAACGTGGATAATGTGTCTATGAGTTCAGATAACGTGGATAATGTATCCATACAGTCCAGATAACGTGGATAATATATCTATGTAGTCCATATAACGTGGATAATATATCTATGCAGCCAATATAACGTGTATAATGTATATATATAGTCCAGATAACGTGGATAATGTATCTATGTAGTCCAGATAACGTGGATAATGTATCTATGTAGTCCAGATAACGTGGATAATATATCTATGCAGCCAATATAACGTGTATAATGTATATATATAGTCCAGATAACGTGGATAATGTATCTATAAATCTACATAAAGTGGATAATGTATCTAAGAAGACCAGGTAACGTGGATAATGTGTCTATGAAGTCCAGATAACGCAGAAAATTATACCCTCAGCATTTATGCTAACGAGGGTATATACACTTTCATACGGGCAAAATGTGCCTCATCGAAATAATGGTTTTAGACCCCAAGTTTGTTTGGACGAAATGTGTTTCAATTTGGAGTCGATTGAGCAATGTCCGTCCGTCTGTCTGTCGGTCTGTCTGTCTGTCGGTCTGGCTGGCTGGAGCGCACGATAACTCTCGAACGGATGAACCGATTCGGTTCAAATTTTGGCTTTCGTAATATTTTGCCCAAACTTAGTTTAAGTTCGAAGATGAGCTATATCGGTCCACTCCTTCCGGTACCTCCCCCACAAAAGTTCGAAAATGTTCGGAAAATTTGTGCGCACGATAACTCTTGAAGGGAGTAACCGATTTGGTCTATACTTTGCCCATCGTGGAGCGTGTACCAGACTTAGATCAGGTTTTAATATGGACTCAATCGGTCCACTCCGTCGGGTACCTCCCACACAAAAATTTGGAAAAGTTCAGTTCAGGACCATCTCTCGAATCGCTTTGATTTTTGCTTTAGCAACTTGTATTCACTGCCCTCCATACGCCGGTATAAGTTTCATCAGGGGCAAGTCCATACTTCCTGAGAAAATAGCCTGAAAGTTGCAAAAAACCCCTATGATACCGTGTGAGGAGGTTGGAGGGCAAAATAACTCTCGAACAGGTCTGCCGATTCGGTCCAAAGTTTGGCCTTAGTAATATTTTGTCCAAACATAGTTTAAGT
Organism: Musca autumnalis; assembly: GCF_047663935.1. Classification (NCBI taxonomy): domain Eukaryota; kingdom Metazoa; phylum Arthropoda; class Insecta; order Diptera; family Muscidae; genus Musca; species Musca autumnalis. The sequence continues at coordinate 231,590,965 of NW_027411977.1, forward strand.
TCGAAGATAAGCCATATCGGTCCACTCCTTCAGGTACCTCCCCCACAAAAGTTCAAAAATGTTCAGAAAAATTGTGCGTACGATAACTCTTGAAGAGAGTGGCCGAATTGGACCATACTTTACACATCCTAATATATCTACCAGATATAGATCAGGTTCAAATATGGACTATATTTGTCCACTCCATCCGGTACCTCCCACACAAAATTTCGGATACATGTTCACTTTAAGACCTGCTTTCGAATCGCTTTGATTTTTGTTGAAGCAACTTGCATTCGCTGCCTCAATTGCGATGGTAAAAGTTGTTTCAGGGGCAAGTCCATACTTCTTGAGCAAACATCCCTGAAGTTGTAAAAAACCCTTATGGTACCATATGTAGTGGCTGGAGATCCATTCCTTTTAGTATCTCCTCCGCAAAACTTTTGATCTCTAATCCTAATCAACATTTTTGACAGTTCAAACGCCCAAAATTTTTAAAACTCCCTAAATAGATGCGTTTTTTGGGGGAAAAAAAATTTGTTTCAATATACACAGGCTGAGGGTATATCTCTGTCGGCAAAGCCGACTGACACTTTTTTACTTGTTTTTCTGTCTAGTCCAAATAACGTGTAATATAATATAATTGTTCCACAAACATCCCATACGGGACAAGGAGGACATCTCTCATATCAATGGGTGCACAGCGATTCATTTTAGCTCAATGATATGTGACCTACTGTTTATCGCCGAGTCCGAACGGCGTGTCTTAAGACACCACTTTGTAGAGAAGTTTTACATGGCTGAAATACTCAGGAAATGTCGTCAACATTACTGAGGGGTATTTTGCCACCGTTGAAAATTTTGATGATGACTGGCCGGGGAATCGAACCCACGACCTTCAGCGTGCAAGGCGGGTGTGCATACCATTGCACCACGGTGGTACCCAAATAACGTGTATATACATTAAATCTAGTCACTGTACACATGTGTCCATTAAAATACGCCTCCACATATATCCGCAACAAAACGAAAGTTGAACTTATGTTAAATGCAAAAAAACCCCTCAAGTATGATCGTTAAACGAAATTGAAAATATTTTTCTGATAAATGGGGGGAAAACTTTGCAAAGCCTAACAAACAAACCTTTCGCTGTCATTTTGTTTTCAAACCGAAACCATTAAGCGGTAGATAAGAGATGTAAAACAAGTGTGGGAATTTGCCACTAACAATTGTTGTGCGGCTTAATCAAGCCGTGTGCTGCAGTTGATGATTGATGATGATGGTGAAGGAGTTGTTTAGAGAGAGAGGTGGCAGGAAGGAAACGTTAATGATGATGATGACCATTATGATCTCTAACATTTTCTACGTTTTGGCAAATCAAGCAGAAAATTCATCATCATTCCTCTGTGAATCATCATTCATTCATCCAAACGAAAAGAAAATAAATAATTCATTTGTTTTCGGAGATAAACATCCGTTTCGCTGTGCACTTCATTTGAATTTTCATGCTTAAAATAATTCGCCAATACGTACTTTGTATTGATCTGAGGTAATGTATAATTAATTTTTATAAAATTTATTAAACAAAGACATGAATATTGAAAACGACAATGACAACAACAAAAACACATTCCAATAACTCACATCAAAATCAATGACGTTAGTGATACTCAACGCGATAGACAACAGCATCCATACAAACCACCATTGTGACCTTGGCAAATGCCTTTCGATCGTTAGTCTGTCGATCATCGTTTGTTCGGAATTCTAAGTTTTGGGTGGAAGTTGGTTGGGGGAGGGTCGGTCCAGCGGTGCTTTGCTCAATTTGAAAAGAATGCTTCAAAGTTTAACATCTTTACAGCGCGGTGTATGTATGCGGCGGCCGCCATTTGTGCCGCTACGTTTGATATCGACTGGTTTTTTGTCTAAGCTTTGCAATTCATATTCAATGAATTCGAATATTCTTCGGCTTGTTAAGCTCTGTGGTTTTTATAGAACCAACAACAGATGCATGGACAGACGGACGGATGGATGGACAGGCAAATACATACTTCAATTCACATTTTATTTATCCGCTTGGTGGTTGCTTCAAATTAAGCATAAAATGCTTCGACAGCAACAAACAACCGAGAATTCCATAGAAATTGAAAACAACTTTATTGAGCATTTGTGCGCCTGCGCTTGCTTACAAATGCATTGTTGCTTATGCAGAACTGCTCTCAATATCTACGCGAAGAATTGAAGAATGCAATTTGAAACGTGAATGACAAAATTGTGGATGCCTTTTGTGAGTGGCTGTACTTTTTTAATTTTATTTCATACAAAATAATTCTAACATTTGCAATTTTATTTACAAACATTTGTTTCAAGACTCGTGGATTTTTAAGAATTTCTGGAGGTCTCTACAGGCATCGCAAATTTTTTAAATAATTTCTGAAGGTGTCCAAAGGCAACGTGAATTTTTTAAATAATTTTTGGAGGTGTCCAATGGCAACGTGGATTTTTTTAATAATTTTTGGAGCTGTCCAAAGGCAAAGTGGATTTTTCTAATAATTTTTGGGGACCTTTAAAGGCAACGTGGATTTTTTAAATAATTTTTGGGGACCTTTAAAGGCAACGTGGATTTTTTAAATAATTTTTGGGGACCTTTTAAGGCAACGTGGATTTTTTAAATAATTTTTGGGGACCTTTAAAGGCAACGTGGATTTTTTAAATAATTGTTGGGGACCTTTAAAGGCAACGTGGATTTTTTAAATAATTTTTGGGGACCTTTAAAGGCAACGTGGATTTTTTAAATAATTTTTGGGGACCTTTAAAGGCAACGTGGATTTTTTAAATAATTTTTGGGGACCTTTAAAGGCAACGTGGATTTTTTAAATAATTTTTGGGGACCTTTAAAGGCAACGTGGATTTTTTAAATAATTTTTGGGGACCTTTAAAGGCAACGTGGATTTTTTAAATAATTTTTGGGGACCTTTAAAGGCAACGTGGATTTTTTAAATAATTTTTGGGGACCTTTAAAGGCAACGTGGATTTTTTAAATAATTTTTGGGGACCTTTAAAGGCAACGTGGATTTTTTAAATAATTTTTGGGGACCTTTAAAGGCAACGTGGATTTTTTAAATAATTTTTGGGGACCTTTAAAGGCAACGTGGATTTTTTAAATAATTTTTGGGGACCTTTAAAGGCAACGTGGATTTTTTAAATAATTTTTGGGGACCTTTAAAGGCAACGTGGATTTTTTAAATAATTTTTGGGGACCTTTAAAGGCAACGTGGATTTTTTAAATAATTTTTGGGGACCTTTAAAGGCAACGTGGATTTTTTAAATAATTTTTGGGGACCTTTAAAGGCAACGTGGATTTTTTAAATAATTTTTGGGGACCTTTAAAGGCAACGTGGATTTTTTAAATAATTTTTGGGGACCTTTAAAGGCAACGTGGATTTTTTAAATAATTTTTGGGGACCTTTAAAGGCAACGTGGATTTTTTAAATAATTTTTGGGGACCTTTAAAGGCAACGTGGATTTTTTAAATAATTTTTGGAGGTGTTCAAATGCAACGTGGATTTTTTAAATAATTTTTGAAGCCTTCCAAAAGCAACGTGGATTTTTTAAATAATTTTTAGAGGTGTCCAAAGGCAACGTGGATTTTTTAAATAATTTTTGAAGCCTTCCAAAGGCAACGTGGATTTTTTTAAATAATTTTTGAAGCCTTCCAAAGGCAACGTGGATTTTTTAAATAATTTTTGAAGCCTTCCAAAGGCAACGTGGATTTTTTAAATAATTTTTGAAGCCTTCCAAAGGCAACGTGGATTTTTTAAATAATTTTTGAAGCCTTCCAAAGGCAACGTGGATTTTTTAAATAATTTTTGAAGCCTTCCAAAGGCAACGTGGATTTTTTAAATAATTTTTGAAGCCTTCCAAAGGCAACGTGGATTTTTTAAATAATTTTTGAAGCCTTCCAAAGGCAACGTGGATTTTTTAAATAATTTTTGAAGCCTTCCAAAGGCAACGTGGATTTTTTAAATAATTTTTGAAGCCTTCCAAAGGCAACGTGGATTTTTTAAATAATTTTTGAAGCCTTCCAAAGGCAACGTGGATTTTTTAAATAATTTTTGAAGCCTTCCAAAGGCAACGTGGATTTTTTAAATAATTTTTGAAGCCTTCCAAAGGCAACGTGGATTTTTTAAATAATTTTTGAAGCCTTCCAAAGGCAACGTGGATTTTTTAAATAATTTTTGAAGCCTTCCAAAGGCAACGTGGATTTTTTAAATAATTTTTGAAGCCTTCCAAAGGCAACGTGGATTTTTTAAATAATTTTTGAAGCCTTCCAAAGGCAACGTGGATTTTTTAAATAATTTTTGAAGCCTTCCAAAGGCAACGTGGATTTTTTAAATAATTTTTGAAGCCTTCCAAAGGCAACGTGGATTTTTTAAATAATTTTTGAAGCCTTCCAAAGGCAACGTGGATTTTTTAAATAATTTTTGAAGCCTTCCAAAGGCAACGTGGATTTTTTAAATAATTTTTGAAGCCTTCCAAAGGCAACGTGGATTTTTTAAATAATTTTTGGGGATCTTTAAAGGCAACGTGGATTTTTTAAATAATTTTTGGGGACCTTTAAAGGCAACGTGGATTTTTTAAATAATTTTTGGGGACCTTTAAAGGCAACGTGGATTTTTTAAATAATTTTTGGGGACCTTTAAAGGCAACGTGGATTTTTTAAATAATTTTTGGGGACCTTTAAAGGCAACGTGGATTTTTTAAATAATTTTTGGGGACCTTTAAAGGCAACGTGGATTTTTTAAATAATTTTTGGGGACCTTTAAAGGCAACGTGGATTTTTTAAATAATTTTTGGGGACCTTTAAAGGCAACGTGGATTTTTTAAATAATTTTTGGGGACCTTTAAAGGCAACGTGGATTTTTTAAATAATTTTTGGGGACCTTTAAAGGCAACGTGGATTTTTTAAATAATTTTTGGGGACCTTTAAAGGCAACGTGGATTTTTTAAATAATTTTTGGGGACCTTTAAAGGCAACGTGGATTTTTTAAATAATTTTTGGGGACCTTTAAAGGCAACGTGGATTTTTTAAATAATTTTTGGGGACCTTTAAAGGCAACGTGGATTTTTTAAATAATTTTTGGGGACCTTTAAAGGCAACGTGGATTTTTTAAATAATTTTTGGGGACCTTTAAAGGCAACGTGGATTTTTTAAATAATTTTTGGGGACCTTTAAAGGCAACGTGGATTTTTTAAATAATTTTTGGGGACCTTTAAAGGCAACGTGGATTTTTAAATAATTTTTGGGGACCTTTAAAGGCAACGTGGATTTTTTAAATAATTGTTGGGGACCTTTAAAGGCAACGTGGATTTTTTAAATAATTTTTGGGGACCTTTAAAGGCAACGTGGATTTTTTAAATAATTTTTGGGGACCTTTAAAGGCAACGTGGATTTTTTAAATAATTTTTGGGGACCTTTAAAGGCAACGTGGATTTTTTAAATAATTTTTGGGGACCTTTAAAGGCAACGTGGATTTTTTAAATAATTTTTGAAGCCTTCTAAAGGCAACGTGGAGTTTTTAAATAATTTTTGAAGCCTTCCAAAGGCAACGTGGATTTTTTAAATAATTTTTGAAGCCTTCCAAAGGCAACGTGGATTTTTTAAATAATTTTTGAAGCCTTCCAAAGGCAACGTGGATTTTTTAAATAATTTTTGAAGCCTTCCAAAGGCAACGTGGATTTTTTAAATAATTTTTGAAGCCTTCCAAAGGCAACGTGGATTTTTTAAATAATTTTTGAAGCCTTCCAAAGGCAACGTGGATTTTTTAAATAATTTTTGAAGCCTTCCAAAGGCAACGTGGATTTTTTAAATAATTTTTGAAGCCTTCCAAAGGCAACGTGGATTTTTTAAATCATTTTTGGAGGTGTCCAAAGGCAACGTGGATTTTTTAAACAATTTTTTTAAAGGCTCGCTGATTTTTTAATAATTTTTTCTTGGAATTTTAAAGAATTTGAAACAGCTTTATGTTGCCAATGCAATTGCCAATACAAACATATATATGTATGAATGTTTATATGTGTTGGTTTATAACTATTATTGATACTATTCTCAAACCCATACATTTAAACATGTAGAGATAAATTGAAACTTTGTGTCTTCGTGTGTGGATGTGAACTCAAATGCCAAACTCCATAATGGTGTGTGTAGATATGTTTGAGAGTTTGTCTATGGAGTTCGTTCGTTAACTATTTTTGAAGAAATAAAACTGAAAGTAAATTTGTTATGGTCTCGTTATAAGAAATTGAACAGAAAAAAAGAAACATAAACTTTGAGTCCATTTTGGCCACTTTGTTGGGGATCAGAGAGTTTCTTCTGTCTGTCTAATGGTTTTAACTGCTTGGCTACACAAAAAATACATGGCTGCTTGGCTTCTGTTGCTTGTTGTTTTGCCAACATTATTGATGGTAGAAACAAAAAAACATAAACTTCACATTTGCCAACCGAAAAACCAATCGAACTCAAGAGGAGATAACGAAAAATGGTACTCAATTTTGTGGCGATTAAAGAGCTTAGAGAAATATGCGAAAGTGGTATTTATTGAATGATTTTTTTTTAATTTTGGCAAATTATGTTTTTTTTTTCAATTTCTGTTTCTCTGAATTTCTTGGATATTCAATTTTGGTTTTATTAATTAACTCGCTGGAAGTTGTATGGGTATGGCTGATATTGGCCTTAAGCCTTGTTGGTGTTTGGAACAAAAAAAACTTGTAATTGTTTTCACAGAAATGATAGACAGGAATTTGCCTAAAAGGAGGTGTAACCGCAGGTGTTTGGTGGAGTGATGGTGTGATGCAGCTGACTTTGTTTCAATTTGGGAAAATAATTGAAGTAGTTGTTGTTGCCAGGAATCTTTTCAATTAGGCAAGGCATTGGGTTATTGTTTTATAGAGGCCAGAAACTTTCTCCAATATTATTCTCTCTAAATAACACTGGAAACATAAGAAAAAATCTTAAAGACTACCGCTAAAATTATTTAAAAAATCCACGTTGCCTTTGGAAGGCTCCAAAAATTATTTAAAAAATCCACGTTGCCTTTGGAAGGCTCCAAAAATTATTTAAAAAATCCACGTTGCCTTTGGAAGGCTCCAAAAATTATTTAAAAAATCCACGTTGCCTTTGGAAGGCTCCAAAAATTATTTAAAAAATCCACGTTGCCTTTGGAAGGCTCCAAAAATTATTTAAAAAATCCACGTTGCCTTTGGAAGGCTCCAAAAATTATTTAAAAAATCCACGTTGCCTTTGGAAGGCTCCAAAAATTATTTAAAAAATCCACGTTGCCTTTGGAAGGCTCCAAAAATTATTTAAAAAATCCACGTTGCCTTTGGAAGGCTCCAAAAATTATTTAAAAAATCCACGTTGCCTTTGGAAGGCTCCAAAAATTATTTAAAAAATCCACGTTGCCTTTGGAAGGCTCCAAAAATTATTTAAAAAATCCACGTTGCCTTTGGAAGGCTCCAAAAATTATTTAAAAAATCCACGTTGCCTTTGGAAGGCTCCAAAAATTATTTAAAAAATCCACGTTGCCTTTGGAAGGCTCCAAAAATTATTTAAAAAATCCACGTTGCCTTTGGAAGGCTCCAAAAATTATTTAAAAAATCCACGTTGCCTTTGGAAGGCTCCAAAAATTATTTAAAAAATTCACGTTGCCTCTAGAAGGCTCCAAAAATTATTTAAAAAGTCCACGTTGCCTCTAGAAGGCTCCAAAAATTATTTAAAAAATCCACGTTGCTTCTAGAAGGCTCCAAAAATTATTTAAAAAATCCACGTTGCCTCTAGAAGGCTCCAAAAAGTATTTAAAAAATCCACGTTGCCTTTGGAAGGCTCCAAAAATTATTTAAAAAATCCACGTTGCCTTTGGAAGGCTCCAAAAATTATTTAAAAAATTCACGTTGCCTCTAGAAGGTTCCAAAAATTATTTAAAAAATCCACGTTGCCTCTAGAAGGCTCCAAAAATTATTTAAAAAGTCCACGTTGCCTCTAGAAGGCTCCAAAAATTATTTAAAAAATCCACGTTGCCTTTGGAGAGCTCCAAAAAGTATTTAAAAAATCCACGTTGCCTTTGGAAGGCTCCAAAAATTATTTAAAAAATTCACGTTGCCTCTAGAAGGCTCCAAAAATTATTTAAAAAAATCCACGTTGCCTTTGGAAGGCTCCAAAAATTATTTAAAAAATCCACGTTGCCTTTGGAGAGCTCCAAAAAGTATTTAAAAAATCCACGTTGCCTTTGGAATGCTCCAAAAATTATTTAAAAAATCCACGTTGCCTCTAGAAGGCTCCAAAAATTATTTAAAAAATCCACGTTGCCTTTGGAAGGCTCCAAAAATTATTTAAAAAATCCACGTTGCCTTTGGAGAGCTCCAAAAAGTATTTAAAAAATCCACGTTGCCTTTGGAGAGCTCCAAAAAGTATTTAAAAAATCCACGTTGCCTTTGGAAGGCTCCAAAAATTATTTAAAAAGTCCACGTTGCCTTTGGAAGGCTCCAAAAATTATTTAAAAAATTCACGTTGCCTCTAGAAGGCTCCAAAAATTATTTAAAAAATCCACGTTGCCTCTAGAAGGCTCCAAAAATTATTTAAAAAGTCCACGTTGCCTCTAGAAGGCTCCAAAAATTATTTAAAAAATCCACGTTGCCTTTGGAAGGCTCCAAAAATTATTTAAAAAATCCACGTTGCCTTTGGAGAGCTCCAAAAAGTATTTAAAAAATCCACGTTGCCTTTGGAAGGCTCCAAAAATTATTTAAAAAATTCACGTTGCCTCTAGAAGGCTCCAAAAATTATTTAAAAAATCCACGTTGCCTTTGGAAGGCTCCAAAAATTATTTAAAAAATCCACGTTGCCTTTGGAGAGCTCCAAAAAGTATTTAAAAAATCCACGTTGCCTTTGGAATGCTCCAAAAATTATTTAAAAAATCCACGTTGCCTCTAGAAGGCTCCAAAAATTATTTAAAAAATCCACGTTGCCTTTGGAGAGCTCCAAAAAGTATTTAAAAAATCCACGTTGCCTTTGGAAGGCTCCAAAAATTATTTAAAAAATCCACGTTGCCTTTGGAAGGCTCCAAAAATTATTTAAAAAATTCACGTTGCCTCTAGAAGGCTCCAAAAATTATTTAAAAAATCCACGTTGCCTCTAGAAGGCTCCAAAAATTATTTAAAAAGTCCACGTTGCCTTTGGAGAGCTCCAAAAAGTATTTAAAAAATCCACGTTGCCTTTGGAAGGCTCCAAAAATTATTTAAAAAATCCACGTTGCCTTTGGAAGGCTCCAAAAATTATTTAAAAAATTCACGTTGCCTCTAGAAGGCTCCAAAAATTATTTAAAAAATCCACGTTGCCTTTGGAGAGCTCCAAAAAGTATTTAAAAAATCCACGTTGCCTTTGGAAGGCTCCAAAAATTATTTAAAAAATCCACGTTGCCTTTGGAAGGCTCCAAAAATTATTTAAAAAATTCACGTTGCCTCTAGAAGGCTCCAAAAATTATTTAAAAAGTCCACGTTGCCTCTAGAAGGCTCCAAAAATTATTTAAAAAATCCACGTTGCCTTTGGAGAGCTCCAAAAAGTATTTAAAAAATCCACGTTGCTTTGGAAGGCTCCAAAAATTATTTAAAAAATTCACGTTGCCTCTAGAAGGCTCCAAAAATTATTTAAAAAATCCACGTTGCCTTTGGAGAGCTCCAAAAAGTATTTAAAAAATCCACGTTGCCTTTGGAAGGCTCCAAAAATTATTTAAAAAATCCACGTTGCCTTTGGAAGGCTCCAAAAATTATTTAAAAAATTCACGTTGCCTCTAGAAGGCTCCAAAAATTATTTAAAAAGTCCACGTTGCCTCTAGAAGGCTCCAAAAATTATTTAAAAAATCCACGTTGCCTTTGGAAGGCTCCAAAAATTATTTAAAAAATCCACGTTGCCTCTAGAAGGCTCCAAAAATTATTTAAAAAGTCCACGTTGCCTCTAGAAGGCTCCAAAAATTATTTAAAAAATCCACGTTGCCTTTGGAGAGCTCCAAAAAGTATTTAAAAAATCCACGTTGCTTTGGAAGGCTCCAAAAATTATTTAAAAAATTCACGTTGCCTCTAGAAGGCTCCAAAAATTATTTAAAAAATCCACGTTGCCTCTAGAAGGCTCCAAAAATTATTTAAAAAGTCCACGTTGCCTCTAGAAGGCTCCAAAAATTATTTAAAAAATCCACGTTGCCTTTGGAGAGCTCCAAAAAGTATTTAAAAAATCCACGTTGCCTTTGGAAGGCTCCAAAAATTATTTAAAAAATCCACGTTGCCTTTGGAAGGCTCCAAAAATTATTTAAAAAATTCACGTTGCCTCTAGAAGGCTCCAAAAATTATTTAAAAAATCCACGTTGCCTCTAGAAGGCTCCAAAAATTATTTAAAAAGTCCACGTTGCCTCTAGAAGGCTCCAAAAATTATTTAAAAAATCCACGTTGCCTTTGGAGAGCTCCAAAAAGTATTTAAAAAATCCACGTTGCTTTGGAAGGCTCCAAAAATTATTTAAAAAATTCACGTTGCCTCTAGAAGGCTCCAAAAATTATTTAAAAAATCCACGTTGCCTCTAGAAGGCTCCAAAAATTATTTAAAAAGTCCACGTTGCCTCTAGAAGGCTCCAAAAATTATTTAAAAAATCCACGTTGCCTTTGGAGAGCTCCAAAAAGTATTTAAAAAATCCACGTTGCCTTTGGAAGGCTCCAAAAATTATTTAAAAAATCCACGTTGCCTTTGGAAGGCTCCAAAAATTATTTAAAAAATCCACGTTGCCTCTAGAAGGCTCCAAAAATTATTTAAAAAGTCCACGTTGCCTCTAGAAGGCTCCAAAAATTATTTAAAAAATCCACGTTGCCTTTGGAAGGCTCCAAAAATTATTTAAAAAATCCACGTTGCCTCTAGAAGGCTCCAAAAATTATTTAAAAAATCCACGTTGCCTCTAGAAGGCTCCAAAAATTATTTAAAAAATCCACGTTGCCTCTAGAAGGCTCCAAAAATTATTTAAAAAATCCACGTTGCCTTTGGAAGGCTCCAAAAATTATTTAAAAAATCCACGTTGCCTCTAGAAGGCTCCAAAAATTATTTAAAAAGTCCACGTTGCCTCTAGAAGGCTCCAAAAATTATTTAAAAAATCCACGTTGCCTTTGGAGAGCTCCAAAAAGTATTTAAAAAATCCACGTTGCCTTTGGAAGGCTCCAAAAATTATTTAAAAAATTCACGTTGCCTCTAGAAGGCTCCAAAAATTATTTAAAAAATCCACGTTGCCTTTGGAAGGCTCCAAAAATTATTTAAAAAATCCACGTTGCCTTTGGAGAGCTCCAAAAAGTATTTAAAAAATCCACGTTGCCTTTGGAATGCTCCAAAAATTATTTAAAAAATCCACGTTGCCTCTAGAAGGCTCCAAAAATTATTTAAAAAATCCACGTTGCCTTTGGAGAGCTCCAAAAAGTATTTAAAAAATCCACGTTGCCTTTGGAAGGCTCCAAAAATTATTTAAAAAATCCACGTTGCCTTTGGAAGGCTCCAAAAATTATTTTAAAAATTCACGTTGCCTCTAGAAGGCTCCAAAAATTATTTAAAAAATCCACGTTGCCTCTAGAAGGCTCCAAAAATTATTTAAAAAGTCCACGTTGCCTTTGGAGAGCTCCAAAAAGTATTTAAAAAATCCACGTTGCCTTTGGAAGGCTCCAAAAATTATTTAAAAAATCCACGTTGCCTTTGGAAGGCTCCAAAAATTATTTAAAAAATTCACGTTGCCTCTAGAAGGCTCCAAAAATTATTTAAAAAATCCACGTTGCCTTTGGAGCCTTCCACGTTGCCTCTAGAAGGCTCCAAAAATTATTTAAAAAGTCCACGTTGCCTCTAGAAGGCTCCAAAAATTATTTAAAAAATCCACGTTGCCTTTGGAGAGCTCCAAAAAGTATTTAAAAAATCCACGTTGCTTTGGAAGGCTCCAAAAATTATTTAAAAAATTCACGTTGCCTCTAGAAGGCTCCAAAAATTATTTAAAAAATCCACGTTGCCTCTAGAAGGCTCCAAAAATTATTTAAAAAGTCCACGTTGCCTCTAGAAGGCTCCAAAAATTATTTAAAAAATCCACGTTGCCTTTGGAGAGCTCCAAAAAGTATTTAAAAAATCCATGTTGCCTTTGGAAGGCTCCAAAAATTATTTAAAAAATCCACGTTGCCTTTGGAAGGCTCCAAAAATTATTTAAAAAATTCACGTTGCCTCTAGAAGGCTCCAAAAATTATTTAAAAAATCCACGTTGCCTCTAGAAGGCTCCAAAAATTATTTAAAAAGTCCACGTTGCCTCTAGAAGGCTCCAAAAATTATTTAAAAAATCCACGTTGCCTTTGGAGAGCTCCAAAAAGTATTTAAAAAATCCACGTTGCTTTGGAAGGCTCCAAAAATTATTTAAAAAATTCACGTTGCCTCTAGAAGGCTCCAAAAATTATTTAAAAAATCCACGTTGCCTCTAGAAGGCTCCAAAAATTATTTAAAAAGTCCACGTTGCCTCTAGAAGGCTCCAAAAATTATTTAAAAAATCCACGTTGCCTTTGGAGAGCTCCAAAAAGTATTTAAAAAATCCACGTTGCCTTTGGAAGGCTCCAAAAATTATTTAAAAAATCCACGTTGCCTTTGGAAGGCTCCAAAAATTATTTAAAAAATTCACGTTGCCTCTAGAAGGCTCCAAAAATTATTTAAAAAATCCACGTTGCCTCTAGAAGGCTCCAAAAATTATTTAAAAAGTCCACGTTGCCTCTAGAAGGCTCCAAAAATTATTTAAAAAATCCACGTTGCCTTTGGAAAGCTCCAAAAAGTATTTAAAAAATCCACGTTGCTTTGGAAGGCTCCAAAAATTATTTAAAAAATTCACGTTGCCTCTAGAAGGCTCCAAAAATTATTTAAAAAATCCACGTTGCCTCTAGAAGGCTCCAAAAATTATTTAAAAAGTCCACGTTGCCTCTAGAAGGCTCCAAAAATTATTTAAAAAATCCACGTTGCCTTTGGAGAGCTCCAAAAAGTATTTAAAAAATCCACGTTGCTTTGGAAGGCTCCAAAAATTATTTAAAAAATTCACGTTGCCTCTAGAAGGCTCCAAAAATTATTTAAAAAATCCACGTTGCCTTTGGAGAGCTCCAAAAAGTATTTAAAAAATCCACGTTGCCTTTGGAAGGCTCCAAAAATTATTTAAAAAATCCACGTTGCCTTTGGAAGGCTCCAAAAATTATTTAAAAAATTCACGTTGCCTCTAGAAGGCTCCAAAAATTATTTAAAAAGTCCACGTTGCCTCTAGAAGGCTCCAAAAATTATTTAAAAAATCCACGTTGCCTTTGGAAGGCTCCAAAAATTATTTAAAAAATCCACGTTGCCTCTAGAAGGCTCCAAAAATTATTTAAAAAGTCCACGTTGCCTCTAGAAGGCTCCAAAAATTATTTAAAAAATCCACGTTGCCTTTGGAGAGCTCCAAAAAGTATTTAAAAAATCCACGTTGCCTTTGGAAGGCTCCAAAAATTATTTAAAAAATTCACGTTGCCTCTAGAAGGCTCCAAAAATTATTTAAAAAATCCACGTTGCCTTTGGAAGGCTCCAAAAATTATTTAAAAAATCCACGTTGCCTTTGGAGAGCTCCAAAAAGTATTTAAAAAATCCACGTTGCCTTTGGAATGCTCCAAAAATTATTTAAAAAATCCACGTTGCCTCTAGAAGGCTCCAAAAATTATTTAAAAAATCCACGTTGCCTTTGGAGAGCTCCAAAAAGTATTTAAAAAATCCACGTTGCCTTTGGAAGGCTCCAAAAATTATTTAAAAAATCCACGTTGCCTTTGGAAGGCTCCAAAAATTATTTAAAAAATTCACGTTGCCTCTAGAAGGCTCCAAAAATTATTTAAAAAATCCACGTTGCCTCTAGAAGGCTCCAAAAATTATTTAAAAAGTCCACGTTGCCTTTGGAGAGCTCCAAAAAGTATTTAAAAAATCCACGTTGCCTTTGGAAGGCTCGAAAAATTATTTAAAAAATCCACGTTGCCTTTGGAAGGCTCCAAAAATTATTTAAAAAATTCACGTTGCCTCTAGAAGGCTCCAAAAATTATTTAAAAAATCCACGTTGCCTTTGGAGAGCTCCAAAAAGTATTTAAAAAATCCACGTTGCCTTTGGAAGGCTCCAAAAATTATTTAAAAAATACACGTTGCCTTTGGAAGGCTCCAAAAATTATTTAAAAAATTCACGTTGCCTCTAGAAGGCTCCAAAAATTATTTAAAAAGTCCACGTTGCCTCTAGAAGGCTCCAAAAATTATTTAAAAAATCCACGTTGCCTTTGGAGAGCTCCAAAAAGTATTTAAAAAATCCACGTTGCTTTGGAAGGCTCCAAAAATTATTTAAAAAATTCACGTTGCCTCTAGAAGGCTCCAAAAATTATTTAAAAAATCCACGTTGCCTTTGGAGAGCTCCAAAAAGTATTTAAAAAATCCACGTTGCCTTTGGAAGGCTCCAAAAATTATTTAAAAAATCCACGTTGCCTTTGGAAGGCTCCAAAAATTATTTAAAAAATTCACGTTGCCTCTAGAAGGCTCCAAAAATTATTTAAAAAGTCCAAGTTGCCTCTAGAAGGCTCCAAAAATTATTTAAAAAATCCACGTTGCCTTTGGAAGGCTCCAAAAATTATTTAAAAAATCCACGTTGCCTCTAGAAGGCTCCAAAAATTATTTAAAAAGTCCACGTTGCCTCTAGAAGGCTCCAAAAATTATTTAAAAAATCCACGTTGCCTTTGGAGAGCTCCAAAAAGTATTTAAAAAATCCACGTTGCTTTGGAAGGCTCCAAAAATTATTTAAAAAATTCACGTTGCCTCTAGAAGGCTCCAAAAATTATTTAAAAAATCCACGTTGCCTCTAGAAGGCTCCAAAAATTATTTAAAAAGTCCACGTTGCCTCTAGAAGGCTCCAAAAATTATTTAAAAAATCCACGTTGCCTTTGGAGAGCTCCAAAAAGTATTTAAAAAATCCACGTTGCCTTTGGAAGGCTCCAAAAATTATTTAAAAAATCCACGTTGCCTTTGGAAGGCTCCAAAAATTATTTAAAAAATTCACGTTGCCTCTAGAAGGCTCCAAAAATTATTTAAAAAATCCACGTTGCCTCTAGAAGGCTCCAAAAATTATTTAAAAAGTCCACGTTGCCTCTAGAAGGCTCCAAAAATTATTTAAAAAATCCACGTTGCCTTTGGAGAGCTCCAAAAAGTATTTAAAAAATCCACGTTGCTTTGGAAGGCTCCAAAAATTATTTAAAAAATTCACGTTGCCTCTAGAAGGCTCCAAAAATTATTTAAAAAATCCACGTTGCCTCTAGAAGGCTCCAAAAATTATTTAAAAAGTCCACGTTGCCTCTAGAAGGCTCCAAAAATTATTTAAAAAATCCACGTTGCCTTTGGAGAGCTCCAAAAAGTATTTAAAAAATCCACGTTGCCTTTGGAAGGCTCCAAAAATTATTTAAAAAATCCACGTTGCCTTTGGAAGGCTCCAAAAATTATTTAAAAAATTCACGTTGCCTCTAGAAGGCTCCAAAAATTATTTAAAAAATCCACGTTGCCTCTAGAAGGCTCCAAAAATTATTTAAAAAGTCCACGTTGCCTCTAGAAGGCTCCAAAAATTATTTAAAAAATCCACGTTGCCTTTGGAGAGCTCCAAAAAGTATTTAAAAAATCCACGTTGCTTTGGAAGGCTCCAAAA
Source organism: Musca autumnalis (assembly GCF_047663935.1). NCBI lineage: Eukaryota > Metazoa > Arthropoda > Insecta > Diptera > Muscidae > Musca > Musca autumnalis. Next base: position 231,606,717 of record NW_027411977.1, read on the forward strand.
ATTATTTAAAAAATTCACGTTGCCTCTAGAAGGCTCCAAAAATTATTTAAAAAATCCACGTTGCCTCTAGAAGGCTCCAAAAATTATTTAAAAAGTCCACGTTGCCTCTAGAAGGCTCCAAAAATTATTTAAAAAATCCACGTTGCCTTTGGAGAGCTCCAAAAAGTATTTAAAAAATCCACGTTGCCTTTGGAAGGCTCCAAAAATTATTTAAAAAATTCACGTTGCCTCTAGAAGGCTCCAAAAATTATTTAAAAAATCCACGTTGCCTCTAGAAGGCTCCAAAAATTATTTAAAAAGTCCACGTTGCCTCTAGAAGGCTCCAAAAATTATTTAAAAAATCCACGTTGCCTTTGGAGAGCTCCAAAAAGTATTTAAAAAATCCACGTTGCTTTGGAAGGCTCCAAAAATTATTTAAAAAATTCACGTTGCCTCTAGAAGGCTCCAAAAATTATTTAAAAAATCCACGTTGCCTCTAGAAGGCTCCAAAAATTATTTAAAAAGTCCACGTTGCCTCTAGAAGGCTCCAAAAATTATTTAAAAAATCCACGTTGCCTTTGGAGAGCTCCAAAAAGTATTTAAAAAATCCACGTTGCCTTTGGAGAGCTCCAAAAAGTATTTAAAAAATCCACGTTGCTTTGGAAGGCTCCAAAAATTATTTAAAAAATTCACGCTGCCTCTAGAAGGCTCCAAAAATTATTTAAATAATCCACGTTGCCTCTAGAAGGCTCCAAAAATTATTTAAAAAGTCCACGTTGCCTCTAGAAGGCTCCAAAAATTATTTAAAAAATCCACGTTGCCTTTGGAGAGCTCCAAAAAGTATTTAAAAAATCCACGTTGCTTTGGAAGGCTCCAAAAATTATTTAAAAAATTCACGCTGCCTCTAGAAGGCTCCAAAAATTATTTAAAAAGTCCACGTTGCCTCTAGAAGGCTCCAAAAATTATTTAAAAAATCCACGTTGCCTTTGGAGAGCTCCAAAAAGTATTTAAAAAATCCACGTTGCTTTGGAAGGCTCCAAAAATTATTTAAAAAATTCACGCTGCCTCTAGAAGGCTCCAAAAATTATTTAAAAAGTCCACGTTGCCTCTAGAAGGCTCCAAAAATTATTTAAAAAATCCACGTTGCCTTTGGAGAGCTCCAAAAAGTATTTAAAAAATCCACGTTGCTTTGGAAGGCTCCAAAAATTATTTAAAAAATTCACGTTGCCTCTAGAAGGCTCCAAAAATTATTTAAAAAATCCACGTTGCCTCTAGAAGGCTCCAAAAATTATTTAAAAAGTCCACGTTGCCTCTAGAAGGCTCCAAAAATTATTTAAAAAATCCACGTTGCCTTTGGAGAGCTCCAAAAAGTATTTAAAAAATCCACGTTGCCTTTGGAAGGCTCCAAAAATTATTTAAAAAATCCACGTTGCCTCTAGAAGGCTCCAAAAATTATTTAAAAAGTCCACGTTGCCTCTAGAAGGCTCCAAAAATTATTTAAAAAATCCACGTTGCTTTGGAAGGCTCCAAAAATTATTTAAAAAATCCACGTTGCCTCTAGAAGGCTCCAAAAATTATTTAAAAAGTCCACGTTGCCTCTAGAAGGCTCCAAAAATTATTTAAAAAATCCACGTTGCCTTTGGAGAGCTCCAAAAAGTATTTAAAAAATCCACGTTGCCTTTGGAAGGCTCCAAAAATTATTTAAAAAATCCACGTTGCCTCTAGAAGGCTCCAAAAATTATTTAAAAAGTCCACGTTGCCTCTAGAAGGCTCCAAAAATTATTTAAAAAATCCACGTTGCCTTTGGAGAGCTCCAAAAAGTATTTAAAAAATCCACGTTGCCTTTGGAAGGCTCCAAAAATTATTTAAAAAATCCACGTTGCCTCTAGAAGGCTCCAAAAATTATTTAAAAAGTCCACGTTGCCTCTAGAAGGCTCCAAAAATTATTTAAAAAATCCACGTTGCCTTTGGAGAGCTCCAAAAAGTATTTAAAAAATCCACGTTGCTTTGGAAGGCTCCAAAAATTATTTAAAAAATTCACGTTGCCACTAGAAGGCTCCAAAAAGTATTTAAAAAATCCACGTTGCTTTGGAAGGCTCCAAAAATTATTTAAAAAATTCACGTTGCCTCTAGAAGGCTCCAAAAATTATTTAAAAAATCCACGTTGCCTTTGGAGAGCTCCAAAAAGTATTTAAAAAATCCACTTTGCTTTGGAAGGCTCCAAAAATTATTTAAAAAATTCACGTTGCCTCTAGAAGGCTCCAAAAATTATTTAAAAAATCCACGTTGCCTTTGGAGAGCTCCAAAAAGTATTTAAAAAATCCACGTTGCCTTTGGAAGGCTCCAAAAATTATTTAAAAAATCCACGTTGCCTCTAGAAGGCTCCAAAAATTATTTAAAAAGTCCACGTTGCCTCTAGAAGGCTCCAAAAATTATTTAAAAAATCCACGTTGCCTTTGGACACCTAGAAAAATTATTTAAAAAATCCACGTTGCCTTTGGACACCTAGAAAAATTATTTAAAAAATCCACGTTGCCTTTGGACACCTAGAAAAATTATTTAAAAAATCCACGTTGCATTTGGACACCTAGAAAAATTATTTAAAAAATCCACGTTGCCTTTGGACACCTAGAAAAATTATTTAAAAAATCCACGTTGCCTTTGGACACCTAGAAAAATTATTTAAAAAATCCACGTTGCCTTTGGACACCTAGAAAAATTATTTAAAAAATCCACGTTGCCTTTGGACACCTAGAAAAATTATTTAAAAAATCCACGTTGCCTTTATTTAAAAAATCCACGTTGCTTTTGGACACCTAGAAAAATTATTTAAAAAATCCACGTTGCCTTTATTTAAAAAATCCACGTTGCCTTTGGAAGGCTCCAAAAATTATTTAAAAAATCCACGTTGCCTGTAGAGGCCTCCAAAAATTATTTAAAAAAACCACGTTGCCTGTAGAGGCCTCCAAAAATTATTTAAAAAATCCACGTTGCCTTTGGAAGGCTCCAAAAATTATTTAAAAAATCCACGTTGCCTTTGGAAGGCTCCAAAAATTATTTAAAAAATCCACGTTGCCTTTGGAAGGCTCCAAAAATTATTTAAAAAATCCACGTTGCCTTTGGAAGGCTCCAAAAATTATTTAAAAAATCCACGTTGCCTTTGGAAGGCTCCAAAAATTATTTAAAAAATCCACGTTGCCTTTGGAAGGCTCCAAAAATTATTTAAAAAATCCACGTTGCCTTTGGAAGGCTCCAAAAATTATTTAAAAAATCCACGTTGCCTTTGGAAGGCTCCAAAAATTATTTAAAAAATCCACGTTGCCTTTGGAAGGCTCCAAAAATTATTTAAAAAATCCACGTTGCCTTTGGAAGGCTCCAAAAATTATTTAAAAAATCCACGTTGCCTTTGGAAGGCTCCAAAAATTATTTAAAAAATCCACGTTGCCTTTGGAAGGCTCCAAAAATTATTTAAAAAATCCACGTTGTCTGTAGAGACCTCCAAAAATTATTTAAAAAATCCACGTTCTCTGTAGAGACCTCCAAAAATTATTTTAAAAATCCACATTGCCTCTACGGGGCTCCAAAAATTATTTAAAAAATCCAAACCTCTATTAGGCCCTTTAGGCCCCTATTGCGCAGCATAGCAATGCTATAATTTATGTAAAGATATGTATATTTTGCATGCATATTGTTAGCATTGTTATAGATACATACATACCACATTTTGTTTTGTTTCTCCACCTTCTCAAGTTATTGAAAGTTGTCGGTTAACTTGTTGGTGATTTTTTTTCATTTTTTCAAAACGGTAGCAAAATTGTTTCTATGCTTAGAAAGACAAAATATAATAACAGCTACAACAAAAAAATAAATGTACAATATTTTCTATTAACAAAGCAAAAAATAATTGGCAACACTGAAAACGTGACAGCTCTTTTATAATGTGGAAAACACCTGATGTATGAATGTAGATAATTTCTACATTTTAAATTTATTTTTCCATCTTGTCTCATTTTATTATCTACAAAAACTAAATGAAAATCTTAATAAGTTGGTATCCTGCAGAGCCATCCATGGTGAAGCAAGGTAGGAGCCGTTCAGATGATTGCACCTGATATGACACAGGAATGTGTGTCAAAAGGAAACTTCTATAAGCGACGTGGATTTTTAAAGAATTTTTGGAGGCCTCTGCAGGCAACCTGGATTTTTTAAATAATTTTTGAAGGCCTCTAAAGGTAACGTGGATTTTTTAAATAGTTTTTGCAGTCCTCTAGGGCAACGTGAATTTTTTAAAATAATTTTTGGAGGTGTCCAAAGGCAACGTGGATTTTTTAAATAATTTTTGGAGGTGTCCAAACGCAACGTGGATTTTTTAAATAATTTTTGAGGTGTCCAAACGCAACGTGGATTTTTTAAATAATTTTTGCAGGCCTCTATAGGCAACGTGGATATTTTTAATTATTTGTTGGAGGCCTCTAAAGGCAATGTGGATTTTTTAAATCATCTTTGAAGGCCTCCAAAGACAACGTGGATTTTTTAAAAATTTTTTTGGTGGCCTCCAAAGACAACGTGGATTTTTTAAATATTTTTTTGGTGGCCTCTAAATCAACGTGGATTTTTTAAATATTTTTCTGGTGGCCTCTAAAGGCAACGTGGATTTTTTAAATAATTGTTGGAGGTGTCCAAAAGCAACGTGGATTTTTTAAATAATTTTTGGAGCTGTCCAAAGGCAAAGGCAATTTTTTAAATAATTTTTGGAAGCCAGTAAAGGCAATGTGGATTTTTTAAAAAAAATTTCGGAGGTGTCCAATGTCAACGTGGAACGTGGTTTTTAAAAATTTTTTGCAGGCCTCTGTATGTAACGTGGATTTTTTAAAAAATTTTTGCAGGCCTCTGTATGTAACGTGGATTTTTTAAATAATTTGTGCAGGCCTCTGTATGCAACGTGGATTTTTTAAATAATTTTTGCAGGCCTCTGTATGCAACGTGGATTTTTTAAATAATTTTTGCAGGCCTCTGTATGCAACGTGGATTTTTTAAATAATTTTTGCAGGCCTCTGTATGCAACGTGGATTTTTTAAATAATTTTTGCAGGCCTCTGTATGCAACGTGGATTTTTTAAATAATTTTTGCAGGCCTCTGTATGCAACGTGGATTTTTTAAATAATTTTTGCAGGCCTCTGTATGCAACGTGGATTTTTTAAATAATTTTTGCAGGCCTCTGTATGCAACGTGGATTTTTTAAATAATTTTTGCAGGCCTCTGTATGCAACGTGGGGGTGTCCAAAGGCAACGTGGATTTTTTAAATAATTTTTGAGGGTGTCCAAAGGCAACGTGGATTTTTTAAATAATTTTTGGAGGTGTCCAAAGGCAACGTGGATTTTTTAAATAATTTTTGGAGGTGTCCAAAGGCAACGTGGATTTTTTAAATAATTTTTGGAGGTGTCCAAAGGCAACGTGGATTTTTTAAATAATTTTTGGGGGTGTCCAAAGGCAACGTGGATTTTTTAAACAATTTTTGAGGGTGTCCAAAGGCAACGTGGATTTTTTAAATAATTTTTGAGGGTGTCCAAAGGCAACGTGGATTTTTTAAATAATTTTTGGAGGTGTCCAAAGGCAACGTGGATTTTTTAAATAATTTTTGGAGGTGTCCAAAGGCATCGTGGATTTTTTAAATAATTTTTGGAGGTGTGCGAAGGCAACGTGGATTTTTTAAATAATTTTTGGAGGTGTCCAAAGGCCACGTGCATTTTTTAAATAATTTTTGGAGGTGTCCGAATGCAACGTGGATTTTTTAAATAATTTTTGGAGGTGTCCAAAGGCAACGTGCATTTTTTAAATAATTTTTGCAGGTGTCCAAAGGCAACGTGGATTTTTTAAATAATTTTTGCAGGTGTCCAAAGGCAACGTGGATTTTTTAAATAATTTTTGGAGGTGTCCAAAGGCAACGTGGATTTTTTAAATAATTTTTGCAGGTGTCCAAAGCCAACGTGGATTTTTTAAATAATTTTTGCAGGTGTCCAAAGCCAACGTGGATTTTTTAAATAATTTTTGGAGGTGTCCAAAGGCAACGTGGATTTTTTAAATAATTTTTGGAGGTGTCCAAAGCAACGTGGATTTTTAAAATTATTTTTGGAGGTGTCCAAAGGAAACATGGATTTTTTAAATAATTTTTGGAGGTGTCCAAAGGCAACGTGGATTTTTTAAATCATTTTTGGGGGTGTCCAAAGGCAACTTGGATTTTTTAAATAATTTTTGGGGGTGTCCAAAGGCAACGTGGATTTTTTTAAATAATTTTTGGAGGTGTCCAAAAGCAACGTGGATTGTTTAAATAATTTTTGGGGGTGTCCAAAAGCAACGTGGATTTTTTAAATAATTTTTGAGGCCTAAAGGGCCAAACAGAGGTTTTATAAAATTCGTTCATTTTTTAAATAATTTTTGGAAGTGCCCAAAAGCAACGTGCCCACGTTGCTTTTAAAGTTCACCAAAAATTATTTAAAAAATCCACGTTGCCTTTAAAGGTCCCCAAAAATTATTTAAAAAATCCACGATGCCTTTAAAGGTCCCCAAAAATTATTTAAAAAATCCACGTTGCCTCTAGATGTGCCCAAAAATTATTTAAAAAATCCACGTTGCCTCTAGATGTGCCCAAAAATTTTTTAAAAAATCCACGTTGCCTCTAGATGTGCCCAAAAATTATTTAAAAAATCCACGTTGCCTCTAGATGTGCCCAAAAATTATTTAAAAAATCCACGTTGCCTCTAGATGTGCCCAAAAATTATTTAAAAAATCCACGTTGCCTCTAGATGTGCCCAAAAATTATTTAAAAAATCCACGTTGCCTCTAGATGTGCCCAAAAATTATTTAAAAAATCCATGTTGCCTCTAGATGTGCCCAAAAATTATTTAAAAAATCCACGTTGCCTCTAGATGTGCCCAAAAATTATTTAAAAAATCCACGTTGCCTCTAGATGTGCCCAAAAATTATTTAAAAAATCCACGTTGCCTCTAGATGTGCCCAAAAATTATTTAAAAAATCCACGATGCCTCTAGATGTGCCCAAAAATTATTTAAAAAATCCACGTTGCCTCTAGATGTGCCCAAAAATTATTTAAAAAATCCACGTTGCCTCTAGATGTGCCCAAAAATTATTTAAAATATCCACGTTGCCTCTAGATGTGCCCAAAAATTATTTAAAAAATCCACGTTGCCTCTAGATGTGCCCAAAAATTATTTAAAAAATCCACGTTGCCTCTAGATGTGCCCAAAAATTATTTAAAAAATCCACGTTGCCTCTAGATGTGCCCAAAAATTATTTAAAAAATCCACGTTGCCTCTAGATGTGCCCAAAAATTATTTAAAAAATCCACGTTGCCTCTAGATGTGCCCAAAAATTATTTAAAAAATCCACGTTGCCTCTAGATGTGCCCAAAAATTATTTAAAAAATCCACGTTGCCTCTAGATGTGCCCAAAAATTATTTAAAATATCCACGTTGCCTCTAGATGTGCCCAAAAATTATTTAAAAAATCCACGTTGCCTCTAGATGTGCCCAAAAATTATTTAAAAAATCCACGTTGCCTCTAGATGTGCCCAAAAATTATTTAAAAAATCCACGTTGCCTCTAGATGTGCCCAAAAATTATTTAAAAAATCCACGTTGCCTCTAGATGTGCCCAAAAATTATTTAAAAAATCCACGTTGCCTCTAGATGTGCCCAAAAATTATTTAAAATATCCACGTTGCCTCTAGATGTGCCCAATAATTATTTAAAAAATCCACGTTGTCTTTAAAGGTCTTTAAAAATTATTTAAAAAATCCACGTTGCCTTTAAAGGTCTGTAAAAATTATTTAAAAAATCCACGTTGCCTTTAAAGGTCCCCAAAAATTATTTAAAAAATCCACGTTGTCTTTAAAGGTCTGTAAAAATTATTTAAAAAATCCACGTTGCCTTTAAAGGTCCCCAAAAATTATTTAAAAAATCCACGTTGCCTTTAAAGATCCCCAAAAATTATTTAAAAAATCCACGTTGCCTTTTAAGGTCCCCAAAAATTATTTAAAAAATCCACGTTGCCTTTAAAGATCCCCAAAAATTATTTAAAAAATCCACGTTGCCTTTTAAGGTCCCCAAAAATTATTTAAAAAATCCACGTTGCCTTTAAAGATCCCCAAAAATTATTTAAAAAATCCACGTTGCCTTTTAAGGTCCCCAAAAATTATTTAAAAAATCCACGTTGCCTTTGGACACCCGCAAACATTATTTAAAAAATCCACGTTGCCTTTGGACACCCGCAAAAATTATTTAGAAAATCCACGTTGCCTTTAAAGGTCCCCAAAAATTATTTAAAAAATCCACGTTGCCTTTAAAGGTCCCCAAAAATTATTTAAAAAATCCACGTTGCCTTTAAAGGTCCCAAAAATTATTTAAAAAATCCACGTTTTGCGGGTGTCCAAAGGCAACGTGGATTTTTTAAATAATTTTTGCGGGTATCCAAAGGCAACGTGGATTTTTTAAATAATTTTTGGAGGTGTCCAAAGGCAACGTGGATTTTTAAAATAATTTTTGGAGGTGTCCAAAGGCAACGTGGATTTTTTAAATAATTTTTGGAGGTGTCCAAAGGCAACGTGGATTTTTTAAATAATTTTTGTAGGTGTGGATTTTTTAAATGTGGATTTTTTAAATAATTTAAATAATTATTTAAAAAATCCACGTTTTGGAGGTGTCCAAAGGCAACGTGGTTTTTTTAAATAATTTTTGTAGGTGTCCAAAGGCAACGTGGATTTTTTAAATAATTTTTGTAGGTGTCCAAAGGCAACGTGGATTTTTTAAATAATTTTTGGAGGTGTCCAAAGGCAACGTGGATTTTTTAAATAATTTTTGTAGGTGTCCAAAGGCAACGTGGATTTTTTAAATAATTTTTGGAGGTGTCCAAAGGCAACGTGGATTTTTTAAATAATTTTTGTAGGTGTATTTTTTAACTGGAAGTGAACTCATGATGAGGAAATAAATCTGCGCTAACTTGAATGTAACAAAAGAGTTGCCACAACTCAATTCTCTCTCTCCTATATTCTAAAAGAATATATTTAATTTAATTTCCTATTTTTTGAAATAACTATCAAAATTTTAAATTTTCCTTCTTTAAAAATCAAATAAAAACCAGTTTTTTTCCTTAGACCAAAATAATTCGGAAAAATATGCAGGTTGATTTTGAAATCTTTAGCTCGTTGGTCTGTGGGTTTTGGTGGGCTGCTGCTTGCTAAGTTGGGTTTTGTGGCATTTTTGCACTTTAATTGATTGCAGTTTTGGTTGCTGGCTGGTGGTTATGGCGGAGCAAAAAAGTAACAAGCAAAACAGCAGCATTTTTGTGGCAAACAAGTGTTTGCTGGTGTGGTAATAGCCTCGGTGTTAAGGAAAACCAAAGAGGCATTTGACAAATCAAAAGACTTTGCAGGCAAAATTGAATTTCAAATAGCTGAGATAGCTTAACTTGGCTTACCTAGCCATGTAGTAGTGTTTTTATTTTCTTCACTTGCATTTTCTTTTTTGCAAAATATTTTCAATAAAAAATATGTTTTAAATATTTCTTTAAGTTTATGGCCACCATCCACCACAGCTATTGCAGAGAGTCAACAAAAATGCAAGTTGTTATTTAAAAGAAAAAAAAACTTGTTTGGTTAAGTAATTTAGAAATATTTGTATAATGAAATGGTTGGTTGGACAGGAAATGAAGATTATTGTACCACCCCGTTATGGCCATCAAAAACCAAAGAAAAGCAATTGACAGATAAAGAAAAAAAGCAAACAAATGCCACTTTTCACAACAATTTGTCATAACAAACAAGCTTTTGGAGGAGATAATCAAAAAAGGCCACAAAAAACTGGTAATGAAACCGAATGGTTCCTGCTTTTGGGTGACAAGGTAAAGTTTGCCATTTGCAACAAAAACAGCAACAAAAATGTTTATTGATTTGTTAAGTGGAAACAAAAATGAAGAATGCTATGCAATTTCCTGCTTCACAAAAAAGAGCCATCATAACAAACATTAAAGGATTGTTTTCACAAATGGGGGAAAAGAAACTTTCTCTTTTATGAAAAAGACTTGAAAATGTACTTCAATTGTTTTTTTAATGTGGAACTTTGTAAATATTTTTAACGTCACATGGGAGAAATTTGGAAGATAATCGGACGACACAAGAAAATAATTCTTAAAAAAAAAACAAAAATTTTTTAAAAAATCCACGTTGCCTTTGGACACCTCCAAAAATTATTTAAAAAATCCACGTTGCCTTTGGACACCTCCAAAAATTATTTAAAAAATCCACGTTGCCTTTGGACACCTCCAAAAATTATTTAAAAAATTCACGTTGCCTTTGGACACCTCCAAAAATTATTTAAAAAATCCACGTTGCCTTTGGACACCTCCAAAAATTATTTAAAAAATCCACGTTGCCTTTGGACACCTCCAAAAATTATTTAAAAAATCCACGTTGCCTTTGGACACCTCCAAAAATTATTTAAAAAATCCACGTTGCCTCTGGATACCTCCAAAGATTATTTAAAAAATCCACGTTGCCTCTGGATACCTCCAAAAATTATTTAAAAAATCCACGTTGCCTCTGGATACCTCCAAAAATTATTTAAAAAATCCACGTTGCCTCTGGATACCTCCAAAGATTATTTAAAAAATCCACGTTGCCTCTGGATACCTCCAAAAATTATTTAAAAAATCCACGTTGCCTCTGGATACCTCCAAAGATTATTTAAAAAATCCACGTTGCCTCTGGATACCTCCAAAAATTATTTAAAAAATCCACGTTGCCTCTGGATACCTCCAAAGATTATTTAAAAAATCCACGTTGCCTCTGGATACCTCCAAAAATTATTTAAAAAATCCACGTTGCCTCTGGATACCTCCAAAAATTATTTAAAAAATCCACGTTGCCTCTGGATACCTCCAAAAATTATTTAAAAAATCCACGTTGCCTCTGGATACCTCCAAAGATTATTTAAAAAATCCACGTTGCCTCTGGATACCTCCAAAAATTATTTAAAAAATCCACGTTGCCTCTGGATACCTCCAAAAATTATTTAAAAAATCCACGTTGCCTCTGGATACCTCCAAAAATTATTTAAAAAATCCACGTTGCCTCTGGATACCTCCAAAAATTATTTAAAAAATCCACGTTGCCTCTGGATACCTCCAAAGATTATTTAAAAAATCCACGTTGCCTCTGGATACCTCCAAAAATTATTTAAAAAATCCACGTTGCCTCTGGATACCTCCAAAAATTATTTAAAAAATCCACGTTGCCTCTGGATACCTCCAAAAATTATTTAAAAAATCCACGTTGCCTCTGGATACCTCCAAAAATTATTTAAAAAATCCACGTTGCCTCTGGATACCTCCAAAGATTATTTAAAAAATCCACGTTGCCTCTGGATACCTCCAAAAATTATTTAAAAAATCCACGTTGCCTCTTGATACCTCCAAAAATTATTTAAAAAATCCACGTTGCCTCTGGATACCTCCAAAAATTATTTAAAAAATCCACGTTGCCTCTGGATACCTCCAAAAATTATTTAAAAAATCCACGTTGCCTCTGGATACCTCCAAAAATTATTTAAAAAATCCACGTTGCCTCTGGATACCTCCAAAGATTATTTAAAAAATCCACGTTGCCTCTGGATACCTCCAAAAATTATTTAAAAAATCCACGTTGCCTCTGGATACCTCCAAAAATTATTTAAAAAATCCACGTTGCCTCTGGATACCTCCAAAAATTATTTAAAAAATCCACGTTGCCTCTGGATACCTCCAAAAATTATTTAAAAAATCCACGTTGCCTCTGGATACCTCCAAAGATTATTTAAAAAATCCACGTTGCCTCTGGATACCTCCAAAAATTATTTAAAAAATCCACGTTGCCTCTTGATACCTCCAAAAATTATTTAAAAAATCCACGTTGCCTCTGGATACCTCCAAAAATTATTTAAAAAATCCACGTTGCCTCTGGATACCTCCAAAAATTATTTAAAAAATCCACGTTGCCTCTGGATACCTCCAAAAATTATTTAAAAAATCCACGTTGCCTCTGGATACCTCCAAAGATTATTTAAAAAATCCACGTTGCCTCTGGATACCTCCAAAAATTATTTAAAAAATCCACGTTGCCTCTGGATACCTCCAAAAATTATTTAAAAAATCCACGTTGCCTCTGGATACCTCCAAAAATTATTTAAAAAATCCACGTTGCCTCTGGATACCTCCAAAAATTATTTAAAAAATCCACGTTGCCTCTGGATACCTCCAAAGATTATTTAAAAAATCCACGTTGCCTCTGGATACCTCCAAAAATTATTTAAAAAATCCACGTTGCCTCTGGATACCTCCAAAAATTATTTAAAAAATCCACGTTGCCTCTGGATACCTCCAAAAATTATTTAAAAAAATCCACGTTGCCTCTGGATACCTCCAAAGATTATTTAAAAAATCCACGTTGCCTCTGGATACCTCCAAAAATTATTTAAAAAATCCACGTTGCCTCTGGATACCTCCAAAAATTATTTAAAAAATCCACGTTGCCTCTGGATACCTCCAAAAATTATTTAAAAAATCCACGTTGCCTTTGGACACATCCAAAAATTATTTAAAAAATCCACGTTGCCTTTGGACACCTCCAAAAATTATTTAAAAAATCGACGTTACCTTTGGACACCTCCAAAAATTATTTAAAAAAATCCACGTTGCCTTTGGACACCTCCAAAAATTATTTAAAAAATCCACGTTGCCTTTGGACACCTCCAAAAATTATTTAAAAAAATCCACGTTGCCTTTGGACACCTCCAAAAATTATTTAAAAAATCCACGTTGCCTTTGGACACCTCCAAAAATTATTTAAAAAATCCACGTTGCCTTTGGACACCTCCAAAAATTATTTAAAAAATCCACGATGCCTTTGGACACCTCCAAAAATTATTTAAAAAATCCACGTTGCCTTTGGACACCTCCAAAAATTATTTAAAAAATCCACGTTGCCTTTGGACACCTCCAAAAATTATTTAAAAAATCCACGTTGCCTTTGGACACCTCCAAAAATTATTTAAAAAATCCACGTTGCCTTTGGACACCTCCAAAAATTATTTAAAAAATCCACGTTGCTTTGGACACCTCCAAAAATTATTTACAAAATCCACGTTGCCTTTGGACACCTCCAAAAATTATTTAAAAAATCCACGTTGCTTTGGACACCTCCAAAAATTATTTAAAAAATCCACGTTGCCTTTGGACACCTCCAAAAATTATTTAAAAAATCCACGTTGCCTTTGGACACCTCCAAAAATTATTTAAAAAATCCACGTTGCCTTTGGACACCTCCAAAAATTATTTAAAAAATCCACGTTGCCTTTAAAGGTCTGTAAAAATTATTTAAAAAATCCACGTTGCCTTTAATGGTCTGTACAAATTATTTAAAAAATCCACGTTGCCTTTAAAGGTCTGTAAAAATTATTTAAAAAATCCACGTTGCCTTTAATGGTCTGTAAAAATTATTTAAAAAATCCACGTTGCCTTTAAAGGTCTGTAAAAATTATTTAAAAAATCCACGTTGCTTTGGACACCTCCAAAAATTATTTAAAAAATCCACGTTGCCTTTGGACACCTCCAAAAATTATTTAAAAAATCCACGTTGCCTCTGGATACCTCCAAAGATTATTTAAAAAATCCACGTTGCCTCTGGATACCTCCAAAAATTATTTAAAAAATCCACGTTGCCTCTGGATACCTCCAAAAATTATTTAAAAAATCCACGTTGCCTCTGGATACCTCCAAAAATTATTTAAAAAAATCCACGTTGCCTCTGGATACCTCCAAAGATTATTTAAAAAATCCACGTTGCCTCTGGATACCTCCAAAAATTATTTAAAAAATCCACGTTGCCTCTGGATACCTCCAAAAATTATTTAAAAAATCCACGTTGCCTCTGGATACCTCCAAAAATTATTTAAAAAATCCACGTTGCCTCTGGATACCTCCAAAGATTATTTAAAAAATCCACGTTGCCTCTGGATACCTCCAAAAATTATTTAAAAAATCCACGTTGCCTCTTGATACCTCCAAAAATTATTTAAAAAATCCACGTTGCCTCTGGATACCTCAAAAAATTATTTAAAAAATCCACGTTGCCTCTGGATACCTCCAAAAATTATTTAAAAAATCCACGTTGCCTCTGGATACCTCCAAAAATTATTTAAAAAATCCACGTTGCCTCTGGATACCTCCAAAGATTATTTAAAAAATCCACGTTGCCTCTGGATACCTCCAAAAATTATTTAAAAAATCCACGTTGCCTCTGGATACCTCCAAAAATTATTTAAAAAATCCACGTTGCCTCTGGATACCTCCAAAAATTATTTAAAAAATCCACGTTGCCTCTGGATACCTCCAAAAATTATTTAAAAAATCCACGTTGCCTCTGGATACCTCCAAAGATTATTTAAAAAATCCACGTTGCCTCTGGATACCTCCAAAAATTATTTAAAAAATCCACGTTGCCTCTGGATACCTCCAAAAATTATTTAAAAAATCCACGTTGCCTCTGGATACCTCCAAAAATTATTTAAAAAAATCCACGTTGCCTCTGGATACCTCCAAAGATTATTTAAAAAATCCACGTTGCCTCTGGATACCTCCAAAAATTATTTAAAAAATCCACGTTGCCTCTGGATACCTCCAAAAATTATTTAAAAAATCCACGTTGCCTCTGGATACCTCCAAAAATTATTTAAAAAATCCACGTTGCCTTTGGACACATCCAAAAATTATTTAAAAAATCCACGTTGCCTTTGGACACCTCCAAAAATTATTTAAAAAATCGACGTTACCTTTGGACACCTCCAAAAATTATTTAAAAAAATCCACGTTGCCTTTGGACACCTCCAAAAATTATTTAAAAAATCCACGTTGCCTTTGGACACCTCCAAAAATTATTTAAAAAAATCCACGTTGCCTTTGGACACCTCCAAAAATTATTTAAAAAATCCACGTTGCCTTTGGACACCTCCAAAAATTATTTAAAAAATCCACGTTGCCTTTGGACACCTCCAAAAATTATTTAAAAAATCCACGATGCCTTTGGACACCTCCAAAAATTATTTAAAAAATCCACGTTGCCTTTGGACACCTCCAAAAATTATTTAAAAAATCCACGTTGCCTTTGGACACCTCCAAAAATTATTTAAAAAATCCACGTTGCCTTTGGACACCTCCAAAAATTATTTAAAAAATCCACGTTGCCTTTGGACACCTCCAAAAATTATTTAAAAAATCCACGTTGCTTTGGACACCTCCAAAAATTATTTACAAAATCCACGTTGCCTTTGGACACCTCCAAAAATTATTTAAAAAATCCACGTTGCTTTGGACACCTCCAAAAATTATTTAAAAAATCCACGTTGCCTTTGGACACCTCCAAAAATTATTTAAAAAATCCACGTTGCCTTTGGACACCTCCAAAAATTATTTAAAAAATCCACGTTGCCTTTGGACACCTCCAAAAATTATTTAAAAAATCCACGTTGCCTTTAAAGGTCTGTAAAAATTATTTAAAAAATCCACGTTGCCTTTAATGGTCTGTACAAATTATTTAAAAAATCCACGTTGCCTTTAAAGGTCTGTAAAAATTATTTAAAAAATCCACGTTGCCTTTAATGGTCTGTAAAAATTATTTAAAAAATCCACGTTGCCTTTAAAGGTCTGTAAAAATTATTTAAAAAATCCACGTTGCCTTTAAAGGTCTGTAAAAATTATTTAAAAAATCCACGTTGCCTTTAAAGGTCTGTAAAAATTATTTAAAAAATCCACGTTGCTTGTAGATCTCCCCAAAAATTATTTAAAAAATCCACGTTGCTTGTAGATCTCCCCAAAAATTATTTAAAAAATCCACGTTGCTTGTAGATCTCCCCAAAAATTATT
Organism: Musca autumnalis; assembly: GCF_047663935.1. NCBI lineage: Eukaryota > Metazoa > Arthropoda > Insecta > Diptera > Muscidae > Musca > Musca autumnalis. Next base: position 231,622,662 of record NW_027411977.1, read on the forward strand.
TAAAAAATCAACGTTGCTTGTAGATCTCCCCAAAAATTATTTAAAAAATCCACGTTGCTTGTAGATTTCCCCAAAAATTATTTAAAAAATCCACGTTGCCTTTAAAGGTCTGTAAAAATTATTTAAAAAATCCACGTTGCCTTTAAAGGTCTGTAAAAATTATTTAAAAAATCCACGTTGCTTGTAGATCTCCCCAAAAATTATTTAAAAAATCCACGTTGCTTGTAGATCTCCCCAAAAATTATTTAAAAAATCCACGTTGCTTGTAGATCTCCCCAAAAATTATTTAAAAAATCCACGTTGCTTGTAGATCTCCCCAAAAATTATTTAAAAAATCCACGTTGCTTGTAGATCTCCCCAAAAATTATTTAAAAAATCCACGTTGCCTTTAAAGGTCTGTAAAAATTATTTAAAAAATCCACGTTGCCTTTAAAGGTCTGTAAAAATTATTTAAAAAACCCACGTTGCCTTTAAAGGTCCCCAAAAATTATTTAAAAAATCCACGTTGCCTTTAAAGGTCCCCAAAAATTATTTAAAAAATCCACGTTGCCTTTAAAGGTCCCCAAAAATTATTTAAAAAATCCATGTTGCCTTTAAAGGTTCCCAAAAATTATTTAAAAAATCCACGTTGCCTTTAAAGGTCTGCAAAAATTATTTAAAAAATCCACGTTGCCTTTAAAGGTCCCCAAAAATTATTTAAAAAATCCACGTTGGCCTTAGAGGTCTCCAAAAATTATTTAAAAAATCCACGTTGGTCTTAGATGGCTCCAAAAATTATTTAAAAAATCCACGTTGGTCTTAGAGGGCTCCAAAAATTATTTAAAAAATCCACGTTGGTCTTAGAGGGCTCCAAAAATTATTTAAAAAATTCAAGTTGCCTGTAAAGTCAAAATTTGTCTTCGTCTCATTAAAATTTCTACGTAATAAATTTGTTATGTTTTTTTTTAATTTTGTCTTGCAATACACCTTACAATTTATTGTCCACTTATAAAATCCGTTAAATTGTCTCATTAAAATCATTTACAAGGAATTACGTTTTGTTGAATATACATATGTATGTATGTATGTATGTGTGTTAGATATAGTGTGGCGATGAGGAGGTGGTCTATCCCTCATAACGCAACAGATCGATTGCTTTTGTTGTTGCACACTGACAATTATGATGTCGTTTAGAGTTGTTGCAGTTTCGCATTCATTCCGTTTTAATTAACATTTATTTATTATTACTATTATTGTTAGATTTATGTGTGTGTGTGTGCTGCATGTATGGCTGAATGTGGTAATTTGTGACTTGTTTTCCATTGTCGACATGTTTTCATGCGAAATACATGACCCGTGCGCTTTGCTAGCTGGTGACCAGCAAGCTAGGTGGCTTGCCTGCACCATTTGTTTGAGGAGGGGGTTTGTATGGCTTGACCAATTCCACAGCTTCACAGTTTGTAGTATTTTTGTTTTTCTTTACACATTGTCTTGTTTTCTTTATCTCTTGTGCTTAATCGTAATGTTCATTGAAATGAAAAATTTGCAATGAAAAGGAATTTTTGTTTTGTTGTTATATAAAGAAAAATTATATGGCATGTTGTTATTGTAACCTTATGTGTGTGTATGTCTGTCTTTCATCTATTCAAGTGAGTGCTAATGAATAATAATTTCCCAACATCGCCAGCCAGCCATTCAGCCAATGTATCTGATTAAAATTCCAAACATATTTTAATGGTGTAATTGGAGAAGGCAATAAGAATATTTCTTTGGGCAAAATATTTAGATTATTGGGGTAGTACTGGGGCACATGTGCTTTGAAGAAATATGGAGGTGTTCTTTAATTATGAGGTGAATGAAAGTTCACTTTAAGAATGTTAATTACGGGTGGTTGTGGAGAGGTTGAAAAATTTATACAACGGCGAATGCGGGTTTGTGTTACAAAATCCACGTTGCCTCTGGATACCTCCAAAAATTATTTAAAAAATCCACGTTGCCTTTGGACACCTCCAAAAATTATTTAAAAAATCCACGTTCTATGGGCTAATGGAGCCTTCTTTAAAAATCCACGTTTTTTGTGTGTCTATATAATAAATTTCCTCATTAATTTTAATGAATGTACCCACGCTGCCATTATCGTTTTATAATTTTGCTCTCAATTTTCCACCATACATAAATAAACATTAAATTAAACGAAAGACTTAAGCAGCAAACTTCCTATAATTTGCAATGGACGACAATGTGGCGTCTTATTCGCGAAAAATTATGTATGTATGGCTATGTAAGTAATAAATTGCAATATCCTCAATATATTTTTTTTTGTCTTGAAGAAACACATGACCAAAATTTGTTGGTCAATAAAAAATATGAATTTATTGCCGCTATCAATAAGCTAAACACACACAAACACTTTTTGCTCTAAATTGAATTCAATGAAGAAACTTATTGCAAACTATTTAATTGAATTATTTTCAATAAATTAAAATTAAATATTATTGACAGTTACAACAGCTAATATTTTTATTACCGAATTTTTCTAATTTTTATTTTATTTATTTTTTCTTGCAGAAATTGAAGCCTAGTATAGAAAGGTGAGTTAATTAATTTTAAAATATTATTTAAATTTTTAAGACGGACTTAGAGACCTCTAGAAATTTTCAAGACAACCTTAGAAACCGCCACGGTGCCTATAGAGACCTTCAAATATTTTATAAAAAATCCAAATTAACTCTAAGGCCTCCAAATATTTTATAAAAAAATACAAGTTGCCTCCAAAAATAATTTAAAAAATCCACGTTGCCTTAAGAGGCTTCCAAATATTTTATAAAAAATCCACGTTGCCTTAAGAGGCTTCCAAATATTTTATAAAAAATCCACGTTGCCTTGGAAGGTGCCCAAAAATTATTTAAAAAATCCACGTTGCCTTGGAAGGTGCCCAAAAATTATTTAAAAAATCCACGTTGCCTTGGAAGGTACCCAAAAATTATTTAAAAAATCCACGTTGCCTTGGAAGGTGCCCAAAAATTATTTAAAAAATCCACGTTGCCTTGGAAGGTACCCAAAAATTATTTAAAAAATCCACGTTGCCTTATGATGCCCTTAAAAATTATTTAAAAAATCCACGTTGCCTTATGATGCCCTCAAAAATTATTTAAAAAATCCACGTTGCCTTATGATGCCCTCAAAAATTATTTAAAAAATCCACGTTGCCTTATGATGCCCTCAAAAATTATTAAAAAAATCCACGTTGCCTTATGATGCCCTCAAAAATTATTTAAAAAATCCACGTTGCCTTTAAAGGTCGCCAAAAATTATTTAAAAAATCCACGTTGCCTATATAGGCCTCCAAAAAATATTTAAAAAATCCACGTTGCCTATATAGGCCTCCAAAAAATATTTAAAAAGTCCACGTTGCCTTTAAAGGTCGCCAAAAATTATTTAAAAAATCCACGTTGCCTTTAAAGATCGCCAAAAATTATTTAAAAAATCCACGTTGCCTTTAAAGTTGCCTTTAAAGATCCTCACAAATTATTTAAAAAATCCACCTTGCCTTTAAAGGTCCCCACAAATTATTTAAAAAATCCACGTTGCCTAAATAGGCCTCCAAAAATTATTTTAAAAATCCACGTTGCCTATATAGGCCTCCAAAAATTATTTAAAAAATCCACGTTACCATAAAAAGTCGCCAAAAATTATTTAAAAAATCCACGTTGCCCTTAAAGGTCCCCAAAAATTATTTTAAAAATCCACGTTGCCTTTAAAGGTCCCCAAAAATTATTTAAAAAATCCACGTTGCCCTTAAAGGTCCCCAAAAATTATTTTAAAAATCCACCTTGCCTTTAAAGGTCCCCAAAAATTATTTAAAAAATCCACGTTGCCTTTAAAGGTCCCCAAAAATGATTTAAAAAATCCACGTTGCCTATATAGGCCTCCAAAAATTATTTAAAAAATCCACGTTACCATAAAAAGTCGCCAAAAATTATTTAAAAAATCCACGTTACCATAAAAAGTCGCCAAAAATTATTTAAAAAATCCACGTTACCATAAAAAGTCGCCAAAAATTATTTAAAAAATCCACGTTGCCCTTAAAGGTCCCCAAAAAGTATTTAAAAAATCCACGTTGCCTTTCAAGGTCGCCAAAAATTATTTAAAAAATCCACGTTGCCTTTAAAGGTCGCCAAAAATTATTTAAAAAATCCACGCTGCCTTTAAAGGTCGCCAAAAATTATTTAAAAAATCCACCTTGCCTTGGAAGCTGCCCAAAAATTATTTAAAAAATCCACGTTGCCTTTAAAGGTCCCCAAAAATTATTTAAAAAATCCAAGTTGCCATAGATGTCCGCATAGTTATTTTAAAAAATCCACGTTGCCTTTAAAGGTCGCCAAAAATTATTTAAAAAATCCACGTTGCCTTTAAAGGTCGCCAAAAATTATTTAAAAAATCCACGCTGCCTTTAAAGGTCGCCAAAAATTATTTAAAAAATCCACCTTGCCTTGGAAGCTGCCCAACAATTATTTAAAAAATCCACGTTGCCTTTAAAGGTCCCCAAAAATTATTTAAAAAATCCAAGTTGCCATAGATGTCCGCATAGTTATTTTAAAAAATCCAAGTTGCCATAGATGTCCGCATAGTTATTTTAAAAAATCCACGTTGCCTTTCAAGGTCGCCAAAAATTATTTAAAAAATCCACGTTGCCTTTAAAGGTCGCCAAAAATTATTTAAAAAATCCACGCTGCCTTTAAAGGTCGCCAAAAATTATTTAAAAAATCCACCTTGCCTTGGAAGCTGCCCAAAAATTATTTAAAAAATCCACGTTGCCTTTAAAGGTCCCCAAAAATTATTTAAAAAATCCAAGTTGCCATAGATGTCCGCATAGTTATTTTAAAAAATCCACGTTGCCTTTCAAGGTCGCCAAAAATTATTTAAAAAATCCACGTTGCCTTTAAAGGTCGCCAAAAATTATTTAAAAAATCCACGCTGCCTTTAAAGGTCGCCAAAAATTATTTAAAAAATCCACCTTGCCTTGGAAGCTGCCCAAAAATTATTTAAAAAATCCACGTTGCCTTTAAAGGTCCCCAAAAATTATTTAAAAAATCCACATTGCCTTTAGATGCCCTCAAAAATTATTTAAAAAATCCACGATGCCTTTAAGGGTTCCAAAAAATTATTTAAAAAATCCACGATGCCTTTAAGGGTTCCAAAAAATTATTTAAAAAATCAACGATGCCTTTAAGGGTCCCAAAAAATTATTTAAAAAATCCACGTTGCCTTTAAAGATCGTCAAAAATTATTTAAAAAATCCACGTTGCCTTTAAAGGTGCCCAAAAATTATTTAAAAAATCCACGATGCCTTTACAGCTCCCCAAAAATAATTTAAAAATCCACGATGCCTTTACAGGTCCCCAAAAATTATTTAAAAAATCCACGTTGCCTTTAAAGGTCGCCAAAAATTATTTAAAAAAATTCACGTTGCCTTTAAAGATCCCCAAAAATTATTTAAAAAATCCACGTTGCCTTTAAAGGTCGCCAAAAATTATTTAAAAAATCCACGTTGCCTTTAAAGGTCCCCAAAAATTATTTAAAAAATCCACGTTGCCTTTAAAGGTCGCCAAAAATTATTTAAAAAATCCACGTTGCCTTTAAAGGTCGCCAAAAATTATTTAAAAAATCCACGTTGCCTTTAAAGGTCGCCAAAAATTATTTAAAAAATCCACGTTGCCTTTAAAGGTCGCCAAAAATTATTTAAAAAATCCACGTTGCCTTTAAAGGTCGCCAAAAATTATTTAAAAAATCCACGTTGCCTTTAAAGGTCGCCAAAAATTATTTAAAAAATCCACGTTGCCTCTAGAAGTCCACAAAAATTATTTAAAAAATCCACGTTGCCTCTAGAAGTCCACAAAAATTATTTAAAAAATCCGCTTTGCCTCTAGAAGTCCACAAAAATTATTTAAAAAATCCACGTTGCCTTTAAAGGTCGCCAAAAATTATTTAAAAAATCCACGTCGCCTTTAAAGGTCGCCAAAAATTATTTAAAAAATCCACGTTGCCTTTAAAGGTCGCCAAAAATTATTTAAAAAATCCACGTCGCCTTTAAAGGTCGCCAAAAATTATTAAAAAAATCCACGTTGCCTTTAAAGGTCGCCAAAAATTATTTAAAAAATCCACGTCGCCTTTAAAGGTCGCCAAAAATTATTAAAAAAATCCACGTTGCCTTTAAAGGTCGCCAAAAATTATTTAAAAAATCCACGTCGCCTTTAAAGGTCGCCAAAAATTATTAAAAAAATCCACGTTGCCTTTAAAGGTCGCCAAAAATTATTTAAAAAATCCACGTCGCCTTTAAAGGTCGCCAAAAATTATTAAAAAAATCCACGTTGCCTTTAAAGGTCCCCAAAAATTATTTAAAAAATCCACGTTGCCTATAAAGGCCCCCAAAAATTATTAAAAAAATCCACGATGCCTTTACAGATCCCCAAAAATTATTTAGAAAATCCACGTTGCCTCTAAAGGCCTCCAAAAATTATTTAAAAAAATCCACGTTGCCTTTAAAGGTCCCCAAAAATTATTTAAAAAATCCACGTTGCCTTTAAAGGTCGCAAAAAATTATTTAAAAAATCCACGTTGCCTTTAAAGGTCGTCAAAAATTATTTAAAAAATCCACGTTGCCTTTAAAGGTCGCCAAAAATTATTTAAAAAATCCACGTTGCCTTTAAAGGTCGCCAAAAATTATTTAAAAAATCCACGTTGCCTTAAGATAAACCCAAATATTATTTAAAAAATCCAAAAAAATTTATTTATTTATTTTTTGGTTTTCGCTACCCTTTTTGAGTTGATCAACAATACCTCAAAGAGAGTTACAGAACATATGAAATCTCTAGCTTTGTTATACAATCATAAAATTTTGGTCTCAAATTATATTCTTAAATTTCTTAATTATTATATATGTTGCTCTAATAAAACAAATAACTACCAAATTAAATTTTATTAGTCTTAATTTAAAGTAATTTAACACTTTTTCTGAGATAATCATTTGTTAGACACACACACTCACATACTTAGAAAAAACAAACGCGTGTTGTTCATGCAAACAAAAGATTTAAGACACAAACCTTTTGTGTGCCAAAAAGAAAAAAAGAACATAAAACTTTTTTGCAACAACCTTGGCAATCTAATACAACAACAAGCAAAAGAAACATCAACCAAAGAAAGAAATTAAAAAGTAATAAAAATAAATGTGTAGTTTTTTGTTGTGAAAATTATTAAAGCGTCAGAAAAAAGAACGACCGTCATATTAAATTGCTTCATGGAGTGAAGCAAAGTTTTTTAAGATAAAAGAATTAGAAATGAAGAGCACAATAGCTCTCTAAATCGTTTCTTCTCTACTCCAAAAATACATAAATTTTAAAACGTATGCCATTTGTCATGACTAGACTTGCCTTTTTTCCTTTGAATTCTATGCAATTTGCATAGCAATTCCTTTGTTGGAGAAAAGTGTGCAGAATTAATAAATTGCAATTCCTTTTATGAAAATTAATAGCTTTATTTAGATAAACTCCTCTTTGGCATTCCATGGACTATCTATGAACTCACTCACTCACTCACTTCATCATCATCATCGCCATCGTCGTCGTCGTTAATATGCCATCACATATTTCTGCAAATAAAACCATAAATGGGTGTAGACAATTTGTGGAAATTCTTAACAATTATTTTGTGGCTCAATTTTTTACGTTGGCGTCAGTGTCAAAAACGTTTTTTTGATTAGTTGGCCTGGCCTGTTGTGCCTAGCGACTAGGACTCCTATAGCGCCACATTACAATAAGAAATATTGCAATGTTGTGCTACTCATCATTTTAGATTAGGCACAAAATGAGCTGAGAGATAGTGTTGCTCCTTTGCACAATTTAAGGTGGTGGTTGGTTGTTTGCATGTCTGCTTCTTTTGTGACTCTCAACTGGTGACTGTTTGTTTTTTCTATCTGTCTGTCCTTCTGTCACCCAACCCACTTGCACTTAGAATTGTAGTTAAATTCGATGTTTCGGTTTCGTTATTTATGCTTAAGACATGGAGATTTATGGTGTCTGTTCTATGGAGTCAATGGTTTGAAAGCCAAACCATGCTACTAACTCCGTGATATGCTAAACAGGTTTTCAAATTTTGCATTTTTTCTTTTTAGTTTTTTTTTTATAGACAAAAACAGCAAGTAAATGAAATAAAAGTGAAATGTTTAGGCATACAAAAAAACATGGATTCTTCAAATAGTTTTTTTGGGGACCATTAAAGGCAACGTGGATTTTTTAAATAATTTTTGGGCACCTTTAAAGGCAACGTGGATTTTTTAAATAATTTTTGGGGAGATCTACAAGCAACGTGGATTTTTTAAATAATTTTTGGGGACCTTTAAAGGCAACGTGGATTTTTTAAATCATTTTTTGGGACCTTTAAAGGCAACGTGGATTTTTTAAATAATTTTTGGGCACCTTTAAAGGCAACGTGGATTTTTTTAATAATTTTTGGGCACCTTTAAAGGCAACGTGGATTTTTTAAATAATTTTTGGAGCATTCGAGACACAACGTAGATTTTCAAAATAATTTTTGGAACATTCTAGACACAACGTGGATTTTTAAATAATTTTAGGAGCATTCTAGACACAACGTGGAGTTTTTAAATATATTTTAATTTTTGGGGACCTTTAAAGGCAACGTGGATTTTTTAAATAATTTTTGGGCACCTTTAAAGGCAACGTGGATTTTTTAAATAATTTTTGGGCACCTTTAAAGGCAACGTGGATTTTTTAAATAATTTTTGGGCACCTTTAAAGGCAATGTGGATTTTTTAAATAATTTTTGGGGACCTTTAAAAGCAATGTGGATTTTTTAAATAATTTTTGGGGACCTTTAAAGGCAACGTGGATTTTTTAAATAATTTTTGGGGGCCTTTAAAGGCAACGTGGATTTTTTAAATAATTTTTGGGGACCTTTAAAGGCAACGTGGATTTTTTAAATAATTTTTGGGGAGATCTACAGGCAACGTGGATTTTTTAAATAATTTTTGGGGAGATCTACAGGCAACGTGGATTTTTTAAATAATTTTTGGAGATCTACAGACAACGTGGATTTTTTAAATAATTTTTGGGGCCTTTAAAGGCAACGTGGATTTTTTAAATAATTTTTGGCGAGATCTACAGACAACGTGGATTTTTTAAATAATTTTTGGGGACCTTTAAAGGCAACGTGGATTTTTTAAATAATTTTTGGGGACCTTTAAAGGCAACGTGGATTTTTTAAATAATTTTTGGGGACCTTTAAAGGCAACGTGGATTTTTTAAATAATTTTTGGGGACCTTTAAAGGCAACGTGGATTTTTTAAATAATTTTTGGGGAGATCTACAGGCAACGTGGATTTTTTAAATAATTTTTGGGGAGATCTACAGGCAACGTGGATTTTTTAAATAATTTTTGGGGAGATCTACAGGCAACGTGGATTTTTTAAATAATTTTTGGGGAGATCTACAGGCAACGTGGATTTTTTAAATAATTTTTGGGGAGATCTACAGGCAACGTGGATTTTTTAAATAATTTTTGGGGAGATCTACAGGCAACGTGGATTTTTTAAATAATTTTTGGGGAGATCTACAGGCAACGTGGATTTTTTAAATAATTTTTGGGGAGATCTACAGGCAACGTGGATTTTTTAAATAATTTTTGGGGAGATCTACAGGCAACGTGGATTTTTTAAATAATTTTTGGGGAGATCTACAGGCAACGTGGATTTTTTAAATAATTTTTGGGGAGATCTACAGGCAACGTGGATTTTTTAAATAATTTTTGGGGGGATCTACAGGCAACGTGGATTTTTTAAATAATTTTTGGGGACCTTTAAAGGCAACGTGGATTTTTTAAATAATTTTTGGGCACCTTTAAAGGCAACGTGGATTTTTTAAATAATTTTTGGGCACCATTAAAGGCAACGTGGATTTTTTAAATAATTTTTGGGGGGATCTACAGGCAACGTGGATTTTTTAAATAATTTTTGGGGGGATCTACAGGCAACGTGGATTTTTTAAATAATTTTTGGGGGGATCTACAGGCAACGTGGATTTTTTAAATAATTTTTGGGGGGATCTACAGGCAACGTGGATTTTTTAAATAATTTTTGGGGGGATCTACAGGCAACGTGGATTTTTTAAATAATTTTTGGGGGGATCTACAGGCAACGTGGATTTTTTAAATAATTTTTGGGGGGATCTACAGGCAACGTGGATTTTTTAAATAATTTTTGGGGGGATCTACAGGCAACGTGGATTTTTTAAATAATTTTTGGGGGGATCTACAGGCAACGTGGATTTTTTAAATAATTTTTGGGGGGATCTACAGGCAACGTGGATTTTTTAAATAATTTTTGGGGGGATCTACAGGCAACGTGGATTTTTTAAATAATTTTTGGGGGGATCTACAGGCAACGTGGATTTTTTAAATAATTTTTGGGGGGATCTACAGGCAACGTGGATTTTTTAAATAATTTTTGGGGGGATCTACAGGCAACGTGGATTTTTTAAATAATTTTTGGGGGGATCTACAGGCAACGTGGATTTTTTAAATAATTTTTGGGGGGATCTACAGGCAACGTGGATTTTTTAAATAATTTTTGGGGGGATCTACAGGCAACGTGGATTTTTTAAATAATTTTTGGGGGGATCTACAGGCAACGTGGATTTTTTAAATAATTTTTGGGGGGATCTACAGGCAACGTGGATTTTTTAAATAATTTTTGGGGGGATCTACAGGCAACGTGGATTTTTTAAATAATTTTTGGGGGGATCTACAGGCAACGTGGATTTTTTAAATAATTTTTGGGGACCTTTAAAGGCAACGTGGATTTTTTAAATAATTTTTGGGCACCTTTAAAGGCAACGTGGATTTTTTAAATAATTTTTGGGCACCATTAAAGGCAACGTGGATTTTTTAAATAATTTTTGGGCACCTTTAAAGGCAACGTGGATTTTTTAAATAATTTTTGGGCACCTTTAAAGGCAACGTGGATTTTTTAAATAATTTTTGGGGACCTTTAGAGGCAACGTGGATTTTTTAAATAATTTTTGGGCACCTTTAAAGGCAACGTGGATTTTTTAAATAATTTTTGGGAGATCTACAGGCAACGTGGATTTTTTAAATAATTTTTGGGAGATCTACAGGCAACGTGGATTTTTTAAATAATTTTTGGGAGATCTACAGGCAACGTGGATTTTTTAAATAATTTTTGGGAGATCTACAGGCAACGTGGATTTTTTAAATAATTTTTGGGAGATCTACAGGCAACGTGGATTTTTTAAATAATTTTTGGGAGATCTACAGGCAACGTGGATTTTTTAAATAATTTTTGGGAGATCTACAGGCAACGTGGATTTTTTAAATAATTTTTGGGAGATCTACAGGCAACGTGGATTTTTTAAATAATTTTTGGGAGATCTACAGGCAACGTGGATTTTTTAAATAATTTTTGGGAGATCTACAGGCAACGTGGATTTTTTAAATAATTTTTGGGAGATCTACAGGCAACGTGGATTTTTTAAATAATTTTCATATAATTGTTAATAATTATACACATTTATTTGTTTATTATTCATTGAAGTCAAATGTGCAGAACATTTTGTCAATTTAAAAGAATTCTTATCTGTCAGACAAAAGTATGCAGCAGCAACTGCAGCAGTAAACTTGATGTTTACCTTGTTCTTAATACTGAGAACAACCAAAACAACAACAGCAAATAAAGAACATATAATAATCAACCAAGTAATTTAAAGTTTACTGATTACAGGTTTTTGTAAGATATAGAGAACGTTAACAAAAAAACCCAGCGAATGCGACAATTCTTTGTTGCAAAAATATCAGAAGTGTGTCACGTAATGAAGACAGTGATTTATAGAAAATGTTCTCAATATATTTTGAAAGAATTTTTGGATTTTTTAAATAATTTGAAAGACCTCTAGAGGCTACGTGAATTTTAAAAGAATTTTTAGAGGCCTCTAGAGGCTACGTGGATTTTTTAAAGAATTTTTAGAGGCCTCTAGAGGCTACGTGGATATTTTAAAAAATTTTTAGAGGCCTCTAGAGGTTACGTGGATTTTTTAAAGAATTTTTAGAGGCCTCTAGAGGCTACGTGGATTTTTTAAAGAATTTTTAGAGGCCTCTAGAGGCTACGTGGATTTTTTAAAGAATTTTTAGAGGCCTCTAGAGGCTACGTGGATTTTTTAAAGAATTTTTAGAGGCCTCTAGAGGCTACGTGGATTTTTTAAAGAATTTTTAGAGGCCTCTAGAGGCTACGTGGATTTTTTAAAGAATTTTTAGAGGCCTCTAGAGGCTACGTGGATTTTTTAAAGAATTTTTAGAGGCCTCTAGAGGCTACGTGGATTTTTTAAAGAATTTTTAGAGGCCTCTAGAGGCTACGTGGATTTTTTAAAGAATTTTTAGAGGCCTCTAGAGGCTACGTGGATTTTTTAAAGAATTTTTAGAGGCCTCTAGAGGCTACGTGGATTTTTTTAAAGAATTAAAGAATACGTGGATTTTTTTAAAGAATTTTTAGAGGCCTCTAGAGGCTACGTGGATTTTTTTAAAGAATTTTTAGAGGCCTCTAGAGGCTACGTGGATTTTTTTAAAGAATTAAAGAATACGTGGATTTTTTTAAAGAATTTTTAGAGGCCTCTAGAGGCTACGTGGATTTTTTAAAGAATTTTTAGAGGCCTCTAGAGGCTACGTGGATTTTTAAAGAATTTTTAGAGGCCTCTAGAGGCTACGTGGATTTTTTTAAAGAATTAAAGAATACGTGGATTTTTTTAAAGAATTTTTAGAGGCCTCTAGAGGCTACGTGGATTTTTTAAAGAATTTTTAGAGGCCTCTAGAGGCTACGTGGATTTTTAAAGAATTTTTAGAGGCCTCTAGAGGCTACGTGGATTTTTTAAAGAATTTTTAGAGGCCTCTAGAGGCTACGTGGATTTTTTAAAGAATTTTTAGAGGCCTCTAGAGGCTACGTGGATTTTTTAAAGAATTTTTAGAGGCCTCTAGAGGCTACGTGGATTTTTTTAAAGAATTTTTAGAGGCCTCTAGAGGCTACGTGGATTTTTTAAAGAATTTTTAGAGGCCTCTAGAGGCTACGTGGATTTTTTAAAGAATTTTTAGAGGCCTCTAGAGGCTACGTGGATTTTTTTAAAGAATTTTTAGAGGCCTCTAGAGGCTACGTGGATTTTTTAAAGAATTTTTAGAGGCCTCTAGAGGCTACGTGGATTTTTTAAAGAATTTTTAGAGGCCTCTAGAGGCTACGTGGATTTTTTAAAGAATTTTTAGAGGCCTCTAGAGGCTACATGGATTTTTTTAAGAATTTTTAGAGGCCTCTAGAGGCTACGTGGATTTTTTAAAGAATTTTTAGAGGCCTCTAGAGGCTACGTGGATTTTTTAAAGAATTTTTAGAGGCCTCTAGAGGCTACGTGGATTTTTTAAAGAATTTTTAGAGGCCTCTAGAGGCTACGTGGATTTTTTAAAGAATTTTTAGAGGCCTCTAGAGGCTACGTGGATTTTTTAAAGAATTTTAGAGGCCTCTAGAGGCTACGTGGATTTTTTAAATAGTTTTTGTAGCCATCTAGAGGCAACGAGGATTATTTAAATAATTTTTTGATCCTATTAAAATATTTTTGTGAGTCCCTATACCACTGTATAAAGTAATTACTCACATATATGTAGTACATGCATACATACACACACGCTTCATCACATCTGCAGTTTTTATCTCCGTATTTAAAATTTGTGTTTATTATTATTTTTTTTTGTTTACCTTTAATCTTGTTCTTATTTTTTTTATATCCGAACGTTTCATGCATTTTTATGCATTTTTAATTTTAATTTCGTGTGTTTTTATTTATTTTTGTGGTTTTCTTGCTGCTGCTGCAGATTTCTTATAAACGATAAGTGTTAGAAACAAAATCACAAACTCAGAATTGTGTTTGACTTCGGCTTTTGCATCACTTCAAGTTTATTGTGTAAGTCTTTCGTGTATAATATTTTATTTGTCTTGTATTTCCTCCGGCAATACCAAGTCTCCACTTAACATTCACAAGAATTTCAATTATTTCCATTACCTGTTATTGTTTTATATAATTGTTGTTTGAACAATAATTTATTCTTAAAAACAATACAACAATTTATGATTACATTCTATTTCGTTTTGTTTTACATAAAGACTGGCCACATTTTTTTCTTCTTTCATTTCTTGGAATGTGAGTCACACTTGTTAGAGAATGGCGGGCAACAGGTTCATTCATGATTCATCGGATTCTAGTATAAATTGGCTCAAAATACTCCCAAAAATGAATTCCTAAATCTAAAAATCTCTAAAAATTTTTAACAAAATTAACGTAGCCTCTAGAGGTCTCTAAAAATTCTTTAAAAAATCCACGTAGCCTCTAGAGGTCTCTAAAAATTCTTTAAAAAATCCACGTAGCCTCTAGAGGCCTCTAAAAATTCTTTAAAAAATTCACGTATCCTCTAGAGGCCTCTAAAAATTCTTTAAAAAATCCACGTAGCCTCTAGAGGCCTCTAAAAATTCTTTAAAAAATCCAGGTAGCCTCTAGAGGCCTCTAAAAATTCTTTAAAAAATCCACGTAGCCTCTAGAGGCCTCTTAAAATTCTTTAAAAAATCCACGTAGCCTCTAGAGGCCTCTAAAAATTCTTTAAAGAATACACGTAGCCTCTAGAGGCCTCTAAAAATTCTTTAAAAAATCCACGTAGCCTCTAGAGGCCTCTAAAAATTCCCTAAAAAAATCCACGTAGCCTCTAGAGGCCTCTAAAAATTCTGTAAAAAATCCACGTAGCCTCTAGAGGCCTCTAAAAATTCTTTAAAAAATCCACGTAGCCTCTAGAGGCCTCTAAAAATTCTTTACAAAATCCACGTAGCCTCTAGAGGCCACTAAAAATTCTTTAAAAAATCCACGTAGCCTCTAGAGGCCACTAAAAATTCTTTAAAAAATCCACGTTGCCTTTAGAGACCTCTAAAAATTCTTTAAAAAATCCACGTTGCTTCTAGAAGGCTTTAAAAATTCTTTAAAAAATCCACGTTGCCTTTAGAGACCTCTAAAAATTCTAAAAAAATCCACGTAGCCTCTAGAGGCCTCTAAAAATTCTTTAAAAAATCTACGTAGCCTCTAGCGGCCTCTAAAAATTCTTTAAAAAATCCACGTAGCCTCCAGAGGCCTCTAAAAATTCTTTAAAAAAGCCACGTAGCCTCTAGAGGCCTCTAAAAATTCTTTAAAAAATCCACGTAGCCTCTAGAGGCCTCTAAAAATTCTTTAAAAAATCCACGTAGCCTCTAGAGGCCTCTAAAAATTCTTTAAAAAATCCACGTAGCTTCTAGAGGCCTCTAAAAATTCCTTAAAAATCCACGTAGCCTCTAGAGGCCTCTAAAATTCTTTAAAAAATCCACGTAGCCTCTTGAGGCCTCTAAAAATCCTTTAAAAAATCCACGTAGCCTGTATAGGCTTCCAAAAATTCTTTGAAAAATCCACGTAGCCTGTATAGGCTTCCAAAAATTCTTTAAAAAATCCACGTAGCCTCTAGAGGCCTCTAAAAAATTCTCTCTAAAAATTCTTTAAAAAATCCCCGTAGCCTCTAAAGGTCTCTAAAAATTCTTTAAAAAATTTACATAGCCTCTGGAGGTCTCCAGAAGTTCCGTTAAAAAATCCAGGTTGCCTCTAGAGGCCTCTAAAAATTCTTTAAAAAATCCACGTAGCCTCTTGAGGCCTCTAAAAATTCTTTAAAAAATCCACGTAGCCTCTAGAGGCCTCTAAAAAATTCTTTAAAAAATCCCCGTAGCCTCTAAAGGTCTCTAAAAATTCTTTAAAAAATCCCCGTAGCCTCTAAAGGTCTCTAAAAATTCTTTAAATAATCCAGAGGCCTCTAAAAATTCTTTAAAAAATTCTCGTTGCCTCTAGAGGACTCTGAAAATTCTCTAAAAAAACACACGTAGCCTCCAGAGGCCTCTAAAAATTCTTTAAAAAATCCACGTAGCCTCTAGAGGCCTCTAAAAATTCTTTAAAAAATCCACGTAGCCTCTAGAGGCCTCTAAAAATTCTTTAAAAAACACACGTAGCCTCCAGAGGCCTCTAAAAATTCTTTAAAAAATCCACGTAGCCTCTAGAGGCCTCTAAAAATTCTTTAAAAAATCCAGGTTGCCTCTAGAGGCCTCTAAAATTTCTTTAAAAAATCCCCCTAGCCTCTAGAGGCCTCTAAAAATTCTTTAAAAAATCCACGTAGCCTCTAAAGGCCTCTGAAAATTCTTTAAAAAATCCACGTAGCCTCTAGAGGCCTCTAAAAATTCTTTAAAAAATCCACGTAGCCTCTAGAGGCCTCTAAAAATTCTTTAAAAAATCCACGTAGCCTCTAGAGGCCTCTAAAAATTCTTTAAAAAATCCACGTAGCCTCTAGAGGCCTCTAAAAATTCTTTAAAAAATCCACGTAGCCTCTAGAGGCCTCTAAAAATTCTTTAAAAAATCCACGTAGCCTCTAGAGGCCTCTAAAAATTCTTTAAAAAATCCACGTAGCCTCTAGAGGCCTCTAAAAATTCTTTAAAAAATCCACGTAGCCTCTAGAGGCCTCTAAAAATTCTTTAAAAAATCCACGTAGCCTCTAGAGGCCTCTAAAAATTCTTTAAAAAATCCACGTAGCCTCTAGAGGCCTCTAAAAATTCTTTAAAAAATCCACGTTGCCTCTAGAGGCCTCTAAAAATTCTTTAAAAAATCCACGTGGCCTCTAGAGGCCTCTAAAAATTCTTTAAAAAATCCACGTTGCCTCTAGAGGCCTCTAAAAATTCTTTAAAAAATCCACGTTGCCTCTAGAGGCCTCTAAAAATTCTTTAACAAATCCACGTAGCCTCTAGAGGCCTCTAAAAATTCTTTAACAAATCCACGTAGCCTCTAGAGGCCTCTAAAAATTCTTTAAAAAATCCACGTAGCCTCTAGAGGCCTCTAAAAATTCTTTAAAAAATCGACGTAGCCTCTAGAGGCCTCTAAAAATTCTTTAAAAAACCCACGTTGCCTCTAGAGGCCTCTAAAAATTCTTTAAAAAATCCACGTAGCCTCTAAAGGCCTCTGAAAATTCTTTAAAAAATCCACGTAGCCTCTAGAGGCCTCTAAAAATTCTTTAAAAAATCCACGTAGCCTCTAGAGGCCTCTAAAAATTCTTTAAAAAATCCACGTAGCCTCTAGAGGCCTCTAAAAATTCTTTAAAAAATTCACGTAGCCTCTAGAGGCCTCTAAAAATTCTTTAAAAAATCCACGTAGCCTCTAGAGGCCTCTAAAAATTCTTTAAAAAATCCACGTAGCCTCTAGAGGCCTCTAAAAATTCTTTAAAAAATCCACGTTGCCTCTAGAGGCCTCTAAAAATTCTTTAAAAAATCCACGTGGCCTCTAGAGGCCTCTAAAAATTATTTAAAAAATCCACGTTGCCTCTAGAGGCCTCTAAAAATTCTTTAAAAAATCCACGTTGCCTCTAGAGGCCTCTAAAAATTCTTTAAAAAATCCTTGTAGCCTCTAGAGGCCTCTAAAAATTCTTTAAAAAATCCACGTAGCCTCTAGAGGCCTCTAAAAATTCTTTAAAAAATCCACGTAGCCTCTAGAGGCCTCTAAAAATTCTTTAAAAAACCCACGTTGCCTCTAGAGGCCTCTAAAAATTCTTTAAAAAATCCACGTAGCCTCTAAGGGCCTCTGAAAATTCTTTAAAAAATCCACGTAGCCTCTAGAGGCCTCTAAAAATTCTTTAAAAAATCCACGTAGCCTCTAGAGGCCTCTAAAAATTCTTTAAAAAATCCACGTAGCCTCTAGAGGCCTCTAAAAATTCTTTAAAAAATCCACGTAGCCTCTAGAGGCCTCTAAAAATTCTTTAAAAAATCCACGTAGCCTCTAGAGGCCTCTAAAAATTCTTTAAAAAATCCACGTAGCCTCTAGAGGCCTCTAAAAATTCTTTAAAAAATCCACGTTGCCTCTAGAGGCCTCTAAAAATTCTTTAAAAAATCCACGTGGCCTCTAGAGGCCTCTAAAAATTCTTTAAAAAATCCACGTTGCCTCTAGAGGCCTCTAAAAATTCTTTAAAAAATCCACGTTGCCTCTAGAGGCCTCTAAAAATTCTTTAACAAATCCACGTAGCCTCTAGAGGCCTCTAAAAATTCTTTAACAAATCCACGTAGCCTCTAGAGGCCTCTAAAAATTCTTTAAAAAATCCACGTAGCCTCTAGAGGCCTCTAAAAATTCTTTAAAAAATCGACGTAGCCTCTAGAGGCCTCTAAAAATTCTTTAAAAAACCCACGTTGCCTCTAGAGGCCTCTAAAAATTCTTTAAAAAATCCACGTAGCCTCTAAAGGCCTCTGAAAATTCTTTAAAAAATCCACGTAGCCTCTAGAGGCCTCTAAAAATTCTTTAAAAAATCCACGTAGCCTCTAGAGGCCTCTAAAAATTCTTTAAAAAATCCACGTAGCCTCTAGAGGCCTCTAAAAATTCTTTAAAAAATCCACGTAGCCTCTAGAGGCCTCTAAAAATTCTTTAAAAAATCCACGTAGCCTCTAGAGGCCTCTAAAAATTCTTTAAAAAATCCACGTAGCCTCTAGAGGCCTCTAAAAATTCTTTAAAAAATCCACGTAGCCTCTAGAGGCCTCTAAAAATTCTTTAAAAAATCCACGTTGCCTCTAGAGGCCTCTAAAAATTCTTTAAAAAATCCACGTGGCCTCTAGAGGCCTCTAAAAATTCTTTAAAAAATCCACGTTGCCTCTAGAGGCCTCTAAAAATTCTTTAAAAAATCCACGTTGCCTCTAGAGGCCTCTAAAAATTCTTTAAAAAATCCTTGTAGCCTCTAGAGGCCTCTAAAAATTCTTTAAAAAATCGACGTAGCCTCTAGAGGCCTCTAAAAATTCTTTAAAAAACCCACGTTGCCTCTAGAGGCCTCTAAAAATTCTTTAAAAAATCCACGTAGCCTCTAAAGGCCTCTGAAAATTCTTTAAAAAATCCACGTAGCCTCTAGAGGCCTCTAAAAATTCTTTAAAAAATCCACGTAGCCTCTAGAGGCCTCTAAAAATTCTTTAAAAAATCCACGTAGCCTCTAGAGGCCTCTAAAAATTCTTTAAAAAATCCACGTAGCCTCTAGAGGCCTCTAAAAATTCTTTAAAAAATCCACGTAGCCTCTAGAGGCCTCTAAAAATTCTTTAAAAAATCCACGTAGCCTCTAGAGGCCTCTAAAAATTCTTTAAAAAATCCACGTAGCCTCTAGAGGCCTCTAAAAATTCTTTAAAAAATCCACGTTGCCTCTAGAGGCCTCTAAAAATTCTTTAAAAAATCCACGTGGCCTCTAGAGGCCTCTAAAAATTCTTTAAAAAATCCACGTTGCCTCTAGAGGCCTCTAAAAATTCTTTAAAAAATCCACGTTGCCTCTAGAGGCCTCTAAAAATTCTTTAACAAATCCACGTAGCCTCTAGAGGCCTCTAAAAATTCTTTAACAAATCCACGTAGCCTCTAGAGGCCTCTAAAAATTCTTTAAAAAATCCACGTTGCCTCTAGAGGCCTCTAAAAATTCTTTAAAAAATCGACGTAGCCTCTAGAGGCCTCTAAAAATTCTTTAAAAAACCCACGTTGCCTCTAGAGGCCTCTAAAAATTCTTTAAAAAATCCACGTAGCCTCTAAAGGCCTCTGAAAATTCTTTAAAAAATCCACGTAGCCTCTAGAGGCCTCTAAAAATTCTTTAAAAAATCCACGTAGCCTCTAGAGGCCTCTAAAAATTCTTTAAAAAATCCACGTAGCCTCTAGAGGCCTCTAAAAATTCTTTAAAAAATCCACGTAGCCTCTAGAGGCCTCTAAAAATTCTTTAAAAAATCCACGTAGCCTCTAGAGGCCTCTAAAAATTCTTTAAAAAATCCACGTAGCCTCTAGAGGCCTCTAAAAATTCTTTAAAAAATCCACGTTGCCTCTAGAGGCCTCTAAAAATTCTTTAAAAAATCCACGTGGCCTCTAGAGGCCTCTAAAAATTCTTTAAAAAATCCACGTTGCCTCTAGAGGCCTCTAAAAATTCTTTAAAAAATCCACGTTGCCTCTAGAGGCCTCTAAAAATTCTTTAAAAAATCCTTGTAGCCTCTAGAGGCCTCTAAAAATTCTTTAAAAAATCCACGTAGCCTCTAGAGGCCTCTAAAAATTCTTTAAAAAATCGACGTAGCCTCTAGAGGCCTCTAAAAATTCTTTAAAAAACCCACGTTGCCTCTAGAGGCCTCTAAAAATTCTTTAAAAAATCCACGTAGCCTCTAAAGGCCTCTGAAAATTCTTTAAAAAATCCACGTAGCCTCTAGAGGCCTCTAAAAATTCTTTAAAAAATCCACGTAGCCTCTAGAGGCCTCTAAAAATTCTTTAAAAAATCCACGTAGCCTCTAGAGGCCTCTAAAAATTCTTTAAAAAATCCACGTAGCCTCTAGAGGCCTCTAAAAATTCTTTAAAAAATCCACGTAGCCTCTAGAGGCCTCTAAAAATTCTTTAAAAAATCCACGTAGCCTCTAGAGGCCTCTAAAAATTCTTTAAAAAATCCACGTTGCCTCTAGAGGCTTCTAAAAATTCTTTAAAAAATCCACGTGGCCTCTAGAGGCCTCTAAAAATTCTTTAAAAAATCCACGTTGCCTCTAGAGGCCTCTAAAAATTCTTTAAAAAATCCACGTTGCCTCTAGAGGCCTCTAAAAATTCTTTAAAAAATCCTTGTAGCCTCTAGAGGCCTCTAAAAATTCTTTAAAAAATCCACGTAGCCTCTAGAGGCCTCTAAAAATTCTTTAAAAAATCCACGTAGCCTCTAGAGGCCTCTAAATTTGTTTTAAAAAAATCCAGTTTCTCATTCTCAACAAAAAGTTAAATTAATTATTTTCCCACTGGCACAATTTTTATGGGAATTTCCTAGCCCAAAAAAATTAGAAATTTATTTCTACAAAAAAAAATCACTGCCAAAACAATTAGCCTGCGGAAATTGACCACAATGAAAGTTAACAGTTTAAATCTGCCCACAATTAATTATAATTTCTGTTTCTTCGTTAAAACATCTAAGAAGATGTCTTGTTCCCAAAACAAATAAATCACAAAACAACACCAGACAATGGGAAGAGAGACCTGTGATTAAGCCACACACCTTTACATTACACAAAAGAGGAAAATAAAAATATTAAAAAAGAGAAACAATTCATAAAATTCCATAAAACTATTTGTGTTATTTCCTTCGAGTTCACAGACAAAAAAATGTCATAAATTCTTTAAAAAATCCACGTAGCCTCTAGAGGCCTCTAAAAATTCTTTAAAAAATCCACGTAGCCTCTAGAGGCCTCTAAAAATTGTTTAAAAAATCCACGTAGCCTCTAGAGGCCTCTAAAAATTGTTTAAAAAATCCACATAGCCTCTAGAGGCCTCTAAAAATTCTTTAAAAATCCACGTAGCCTCTAGAGGCCTCTAAAAATCCTTAAAAAAAATCCACGTAGCCTATAGAGGCCTCTAAAAATTCTTTAAAAAATCCACGTAGCCTCTAGAGGCCTCTAAAAATTCTTTAAAAATCCACGTAGCCTCTACAGGCCTCTAAAAATTCTTTAAAAAATCCACGTAGCCTCTAGAGGCCTCTAAAAATTCATTAAAAAATCCACGTAGCCTCTAGAGGCCTCTAAAAATTCTTTAAAAAATCCACGTAGCCTCTAGAGGCCTCTAAAAATTCTTTAAAAAATCCACGTAGCCTCTAAAGGCCTCTAAAAATTCTTTAAAAAATCCACGTAGCCTCTAGAGGCCTCTAAAATTTCTTTAAAAAATCCACGTAGCCTCTAGAGGCCTCTAAAATATCTTTAAAAAATCCACGTAGCCTCTAGAGGCCTCCAAAAATTATTTAAAAAATCCACGTTGGTCTTAGAGGCCTCCAAAAATTATTTAAAAAATCCACGTTGGTCTTAGAGGCCTCCAAAAATTATTTAAAAAATCCACGTTGGTCTTAGAGGCCTCCAAAAATTATTTAAAAAATCCACGTTGGTCTTAGAGGCCTCCAAAAATTATTTAAAAAATCCACGTTGGTCTTAGAGGCCTCCAAAAATTATTTAAAAAATCCACGTTGGTCTTACAGGCCTCCAAAAATTATTTTAAAAATCCACGTTGGTCTTAGAGGTCTCCAAAAATTATTTAAAAAATCCACGTTGGTCTTAGAGGTCTCCAAAAATTATTTAAAAAATCCACGTTGGTCTTACAGGCCTCCAAAAATTATTTAAAAAATCCACGTTGGTCTTAGAGGCCTCCAAAAATTATTTAAAAATCCACGTTGGTCTTAGAGGCCTCTAAAAATTATTTAAAAAATCCACGTTGGTCTTACAGGCCTCCAAAAATTATTTAAAAAATCCACGTTGGTCTTAGAGGTCTCCAAAAATTATTTAAAAAATCCACGTTGGTCTTAGAGGCCTCCAAAAATTATTTAAAAAATCCACGTTGGTCTTAGAGGCCTCCAAAAATTATTTAAAAAATCCACGTTGGTCTTAGAGCCCTCCAAAAATTATTTAAAAAATCCACGTTGGTCTTAGAGGCCTCCAAAAATTATTTAAAAAATCCACGTAGCCTCTAGAGGCCTCTAAAAATTCTTTAAAAAATCCACGTAGCCTCTAGAGGCCTCTAAAAATTCTTTAAAAAATCCAGGTAGCCTCTAGAGGCCTCTAAAAATTCTTTAAAAAATCCACGTAGCCTCTAGAGGCCTCTAAAAATTCTTTAAAAAATCCAAGTTGCCTCTAGAGGCCTCTGAAATTCTTAAAAAATTCCACGATGCCAAATGTCATATTGTCTTGCTCATAAATCACCCTACCTGTTTCTCATTAATTATATAAGAGACATTTTTCCAGCATCTCATTCTCAACAAAAAGTAAAATTAATTATTTTCCCAGTGGCACAATTTTTATGGGAAATTCCTAACCCATAAAAATTAGAAATTTATTTCTGCCAAAAAAATCACTGCTAAAACAATTAGCCTGCGGAAATTGACCACAATGAAAGTTAACATTTTAAATCTGCCCACGATTAATTATAATTTCTGCTTCTTCGTTAAAACAAACATCCAAGAAGATGTCTTGTTCCAAAAACAAATAAATCACAAAACAACACCAGACAATGGGGAGAAGAGAGACTTGCGATTAAGTCACACACCTTTACATTACACAAAAGAGGAAAATAAAAATATTAAAAAAATAACAACAAATCATAAAACTCCATGAACTATTTGTGTTATTTCCTTCGAGTTCACAGACAAAAAATGTCATAAATTAGTTTGAGTATTGCCGGATGGTCTGCCTGTCACTGAAATATTTAGAACAAAGACCTCAAATAACATTTTTACGATGTTCGAAAGACAAAACAAAATGGGGTTAAAAACAAAGCATATTTATATCAACATTAAATTAAAATAAAAATTAAAAAAAAAGTACAAAAAAATAATCAGAAATTCATTCTCCACCAGCCACCATTATGCAAATTATAAGCATCACAAAACACTTCTCGGCATTTCTTCTTCTCCACCATCACCACAGACAGAGACAGAGCAACAGATTAGCCGTAGGTTAATTATAACCAAAAGAAATTCTGGCATATATTTCAATAAAATAGCCAATTTAGTAACAAGAAAACTTAAATTAAGCATCACATTTAAACTGATTAGTGTTTGATGTTGAGATGTCTTAAGATTAACTTAATAACCGGTTTTGTTTGGTTTCAAAATGTAGAACAAAATTAATTTTTATTTGTCAGCATTTGTGTGACCCGGTTTAAGGTTTTATGTGTTACTTATGCAGCACACATGTTAAGGTTAAAAAACTGTATAATTTTCGTGTCCAATGACCAAGAAATTTTGTAATCAAAAGAAAGCATAATAGGGAACATTTTCTTGGATTAAAAGAAATTATAATAATTTTATGCGATTTTTATTTTTACGTTGATTGGAATTTCTATGGAATCCAAGTTGCCTCTAGAAATCTCTAAAATTTTTTCAAAAATCCACGTTATCTCTAGAGACCTCTAAGAGTCTTTAAAAAGTTCTTTAAAAATCCATGTAACCTCTAGAGGCCTCTAAGAGTCTTTAAAAAATTCTTCAAAAATTCTTTAAAAATCCACGTAACCTCTAGAGGCCTCTAAGAGTCTTTAAATAATTCTTTAGCCTCTAGAGGCCTCTAATAGTCTTTAAAATATTCTTTAAAAAATCCACGCAGCCTCTAGAGGCCTGTAATAGTCTTTACAATATTCTGTTAAAGATCGACGTAGCCTCTAAAGGCCTCTAAGAGTCTTTAAACATTTCCTTAAAAGAGTCTTTAGAAATTTCTTTAACCTCTAGAGGCCTCTAAGAGTCTTTAAATAATTCTTTAGCCTCTAGAGGCCTCTAATAGTCTTTAAAATATTCTTTAAAAAATCCACGCAGCCTCTAGAGGCCTGTAATAGTCTTTACAATATTCTGTTAAAGATCGACGTAGCCTCTAAAGGCCTCTAAGAGTCTTTAAACATTTCCTTAAAAGAGTCTTTAGAAATTTCTTTAACCTCTAGAGGCCTCTAAAAATATTATAATAAATCCACGTTGCTTGCAGAGGCCCTTGAAAATTCAATAAAAATATTTAGAGACCTTTAGAGGCAACGTGGATTTTTTAAAGAAATTTTAGAGAGCAACGTGGATTTTTTAAAGAATTTTTAGAGGCCTCTAGAGGCAACGTGGCTTTTTTAAAGAATTTTTAGAGGCCTCTAGAGGCAACGTGGATTTTTTAAAGAATTTTTAGAGGCCTCTAGAGGCAACGTGGATTTTTTAAAGAATTTTTAGAGGCCTTTAGAGGCAACGTGGATTTTTTAAAGAATTTTTAGAGGCCTCTAGAGGCAACGTGGATTTTTTAAAGACTTTTTAGAGGCCCCTAGAGCAAAGTGGATTTTTTAAAGAATTTTTAGAGGCCCCTAGAGCAAAGTGGATTTTTTAAATAATTTTTAGAGGCCTCTAGAGGCAACTTGGATTTTTTAAAGAATTTTTAGAGGCTTCTAGAGGCAACTTGGATTTTTTAAAAAAATTTTACATGCCGTTAGAGGCTACGTGGATTTTTAAAGAAATTTTAGAGGCCTCTAGAGGCTACGTGGATTTTTTAAACTATTTTTATAGGCCTCTAGAGGCTACGTGAATTTTTTAAAGAATTTTTGGAGGCCTCTAGAGGCAACGTGGATTTTTTAAAGAATTTTTAGAGGCCTCTAGAGGCAACGTGGATTTTTTAAAGAATTTTTACAGGCCTCTAGAGGCTACGTGGATTTTTTAAAGAATTTTTACAGGCCTCTAGAGGCAACGTGGATTTTTTAAAGAATTTTTACAGGCCTCTAGAGGCTACGTGGATTTTTTAAAGAATTTTTACAGGCCTCTAGAGGCAACGTGGATTTTTTAAAGAATTTTTAAAGGCAACGTGGATTTTTCAAAGAATTTTTAGAGGCAACGTGGATTTTTTAAAGAATTTTTAAAGGCAACGTGGATTTTTTACAGAATTTTTAGAGGCAACGTGGATTTTTTAAAGAATTTTTAAAGGCAACGTGGATTTTTTACAGAATTTTTAGAGGCAACGTGGATTTTTTAAAGAATTTTTAAAGGCAACGTGGATTTTTTAATGAATTTTTAGAGGCAACGTGGATTTTTTAAAGAATTTTTAAAGGCAACGTGGATTTTTTAATGAATTTTTAGAGGCAACGTGGATTTTTTAAAGAATTTTTAGAGGCAACGTGGATTTTTTAAAGAATTTTTAGAGGCCTCTAGAGGCAACGTGGATTTTTTAAAGAATTCTTAGAGGCCTCTAGAAGCAACGTGGATTTTTTAAAGAATTTTTATAGGCCTATAGAGGCAACGTGGATTTTTTAAAAAAATTTTATGGGCTGTTAGAGGCAACGTGGATTTTTTAAATAATTTTTGGAGGCTTCTAGAGGCAACGTGGATTTTTTAAATAATTTTTGGAGGCTTCTAGAGGCGACATGGACTTTTTGTAGAATTTTTGGAGCATATCCATCGTCAGAGAGAAACAAAATGAGAGACAATTTGAAATGTTTCATGCAAATCAAAAGATTTAAGACACATACTTCTTTTAATTTTCTATTATAAATTCTTCTCTCTCTCTCTCTTTCTCTACATTATTGTAAACACAAAACAATTGTGAGCAACAAAGAGAAAGGGTTTGTGTTGCATTGCAAAACAAAAGATTTAAGACACAAACTTCTTGTTACTTTGATTTTCGTGTGAGGGGAAGTAATTAAAGCTGAGATTTAATTCCCAATTGATTTCAGTTCAAATGTGAAGGCTTTGCGTCATATTTATAAATAGCTAATCATTAAATTATTATAAAATTACCAAAATTGCGCAAAAATTTATTGAAATACTGAGGGAAAATTAAAAAAATAAATAAAATTTGAATTTCATAACATGACCTTTACAATTGAAAGGCAAATAACTATACCACCCAGAGCATAACAAATGCAGTTTAAAACTATTTTACTATATCGGTGTACAATTTATCCAAAAGAAAACTGTGAAAGGTAGCCAATATAGTTTTCTTAATTTTATAACAAATTATTAAAATACAGTTTTTGGTGTGAATTAAAAATAATTATCATTTTAATACGCCAAGCCCCTATCAAATGAATTAATAACTCATCTTTTAAATATGTTATGGTGTCGTAGGTCTTTTGATTTATATTAACACATAAAAACAAGTTATTTTTACACAAACATAAACATTATTTTAGCCTATTAGCAACATAATAAAACTTTCATTTTATGTTGGAAGTCATATTTTTTTTTTTTTTGTAAAATTAACATGTTATAAATTAAATTACAAAAATACTACAACATTCCATTGCAATAACCAAACCACAAAAACCTAAAAAAAAAACAAAAAACACCGCCATGACAACATTATTAACAACCGCAAGAATTTATTAAACGACTTAAAGTGCGAAAAAATTTAAATTTTCACTTTTTAGTTTCATTAAAAAAATATACCTCAGTTTTCTTTGGTTGGGGTTTTCGACTAACGACAAATGTACGCCACATTTAAAATAATTAACAATTTCTTTGCTTTCTTTGAGTGAAATTTAAAATGCGTGTTTTTTTCACTTGGCCAGACATTATTAGCGCCAGAGGCTTAAGGTTGATCATACCAAAAAATAAACAAATAAAATAATTTTCTGCATTTTGAACGCAAAATGGTTATTAACTTTATTTTGCATACAAGCAGCTATTGGTTAATTTCTTCTTTTTGTTTTGTTTTTTTTTTTTCTTTTGGTTTCGTCTTTGTCTTGTCTGCTGTGCCTGCTTAAATATTTAAATTTAGCCACAATAATTATTAGTTTGGTCGTTTGAAGACCATAATTTTCATTGATAGGTCTTATTTTTGTTGGTTTATTTGTTATGTGTGGATGTGGTTTGGTATTTTAATATGAGTTCAATATAACTCGAAAGTGCTTTGGTTTGCATTAATAAATTGCTGACCATTTAGTGGTGGAGGTATTTTCTTAAAAACAAACCAATAAGCAATGCTTTTTACTGCAAAACTTGTGGATTGTTTTTTTTAGATTTTTAAAATATTTTTGGCAACCTATGCTGGCAGCGGGCAATTGGAAATTGATTTCCAGCTTTAATTACTTCCCTTCACACAAAAATAAGATTTTAACGCAGTTTGTGCCTTAAGTCTTTTGATTTGCATTAAAACACAAACGGAGCTACCACGTATTCTCATTTTCTCATTGTTGCTATCTATTGTTTTGGTGTCTCATCACAATAATAGAAAAAGAAGGATTTACAAATGAAAATAAAAAGAATTTTGTGCCTTAAGTCTTTTGTTTTGGATGAAAATGTTTGAAGTTGTTTCTCTCTGCTAATGGAAAGAGAAAAATAATCGTGTTCTCTAAGAAACTCAAGAGATCTTCTGTAAAAATAGTATCTGCATTCCATTCCTCTTTAAAAAACCATTTAATAAAGAGGTATAGAGTACTATAGAGTCTATGGGCAACAGAAGTCCTCTAGATATCTTCTATGGACAATATAAGGCTTCTTAAGGTCAGGTTTTTAGTGACAACATTAGAATCTTGAGGTCTTGTGAAGACAAAAGTTGACCATTTGGAGGTGTCTTCTAAAGTCAACAAAATACCTCTTTGGGTATCCTAAAGGAAACAGAAGACCACCTGAAGTCTCCTATAGACCTTGGGGTCTTCTTAATGCAATAGAAACCCCTTTGGGGTCTTTAAAAGGCAACAGAAGACCCTTTTTGGGTCCACTAAAGGAAACATACATTTTCTTGAGGTCTCCTATAGGCAACAGAAGACCTCTTGAGGTCTTTAGGCAACTCTTGAGGTCTTCTGTACTAAAAGAATACCTCTTGAGATCTCCCATAGGCAACAGAAGATCTTTTGAGGTTTTTTTTTATAAACTGCAGAAGATTTCTTGAGGTCTTCAATAAGAACAGGAGAACTCTCCTTGTCTTCTACAGGCAAAAGAAAATCTCTTGAGGTTTTCTCTTGCGGTCTCCTGTAGGCAACGGAAGATCTCTTGAGGTGTTCTATAACCTGCAGAAAATTCAATAAAGGAGCGTAAAATTCCACGTTGCCTCTAGAGGCCTCTAAAAATTCTTTAAAAAATCCACGTTACCTATAGGTACCTCTAAAAATTCTTTAAAAAATCCACGTTGCCTTTAGAGACCTCTAAAAATTCTTTAAAAAATTCACGTTGCCTTTAGAGACCTCTAAAAATTCTTTAAAAAATTCACGTTGCCTTTAGAGGCCTCTAAAAATTCTTTAAAAAATCCACGTAGCCTTTAGAGACCTCTAAAAATTCTTTAAAAAATCCACGTAGCCTTTAGAGACCTCTAAAAATTCTTTAAAAAATCCACGTAGCCTTTAGAGACCTCTAAAAATTCTTTAAAAAATCCACGTTACCTTTAGAGACCTCTAAAAATTCTTTAAAAAATCCACGTTGCCTTTAGAGACCTCTAAAAATTCTTTAAAAAATCCACGTTGCCTTTAGAGACCTCTAAAAATTCTTTCAAAAATCCACGTTGCCTGTAGAGACCTCTAAAAATTCTTTAAAAAATCCACATTGCCTTTAGAGACCTCTAAAAATTCTTTAAAAAATCCACGTTGCCCCTAGAGGCCTCTAAAAATTCTTTCAAAAATCCACGTAGCTTTTAGAGGCCTCTAAAAATTCTTTAAAAAATCCACGTTGCCTTTAGAGACCTTTAAAAATTCTTTAAAAAATCCACGTTGCCTTTAGAAACCCCGAAAAAATTCTTTAAAAAACTCCACGTTGCCTTTAGAGACCTCTAGAAATTCTTTAAAAAATCCACGTTGCCTTTAGATATCTCTAAAAATTCTTTAAAAAATCCACGTTGCCTTTAGAGATCTCTAAAAATTCTTTAAAAATTCCACGTTGCCTTTAGAGACCTCTAAAAATTCTTTAAAAAATCCACGTTGCCTTTAGAGACCTCTAAAAATTCTTTAAAAAATCTACGTTGCCTTTAGAGACCTCTAAAAATTCTTTAAAAACCCCACGTTGCCTATAGGGACCTCTAAAAATTCTTTAAAAAATCCACGTTGCCTTTAGAGACCTCTAAAAAATCTTTAAAAAATTCACGTTGCCTTTAGAGACCTCTAAAAATTCTTTAAAAAATCCAAGTTGCTTCTAGAAGGCTTTAAAAATTCTTTAAAAAATCCACGTAACTTTTGGAGGCCTCTAAAAATTCTTTAAAAAATCCACGTTGCCTTTAGAGACCTCTAAAAATTCTTTAAAAAATCCACGTTACCTTTAGAGACCTCTAAAAATTCTTTAAAAAATCCACGTTGCCTTTAGAGACCTCTAAAAATTCTTTAAAAAATCCACGTTGCCTTTAGAGACCTTTAAAAATTCTTTAAAAAATCCACGTTGCCTTTAGAGACCTCTAAAAAATCTTTAAAAAATTCACGTTGCCTTTAGAGACCTCTAAAAATTCTTTAAAAAATCCAAGTTGCTTCTAGAAGGCTTTAAAAATTCTTTAAAAAATCCACGTAACTTTTGGAGGCCTCTAAAAATTCTTTAAAAAATCCACGTTGCCTTTAGAGACCTCTAAAAATTCTTTAAAAAATCCACGTTACCTTTAGAGACCTCTAAAAATTCTTTAAAAAATCCACGTTGCCTTTAGAGACCTCTAAAAATTCTTTAAAAAATCCACGTAGCCTTTAGAGACCTCTAAAAATTCTTTAAAAAATCCACGTTACCTTTAGAGACCTCTAAAAATTCTTTAAAAAATCCACGTTGCCTTTAGAGACCTCTAAAAATTCTTTAAAAAATCCACGTTGCCTTTAGAGACCTCTAAAAATTCTTTCAAAAATCCACGTTGCCTGTAGAGACCTCTAAAAATTCTTTAAAAAATCCACATTGCCTTTAGAGACCTCTAAAAATTCTTTAAAAAATCCACGTTGCCCCTAGAGGCCTCTAAAAATTCTTTCAAAAATCCACGTAGCTTTTAGAGGCCTCTAAAAATTCTTTAAAAAATCCACGTTGCCTTTAGAGACCTTTAAAAATTCTTTAAAAAATCCACGTTGCCTTTAGAAACCCCGAAAAAATTCTTTAAAAAACTCCACGTTGCCTTTAGAGACCTCTAGAAATTCTTTAAAAAATCCACGTTGCCTTTAGATATCTCTAAAAATTCTTTAAAAAATCCACGTTGCCTTTAGAGATCTCTAAAAATTCTTTAAAAATTCCACGTTGCCTTTAGAGACCTCTAAAAATTCTTTAAAAAATCCACGTTGCCTTTAGAGACCTCTAAAAATTCTTTAAAAAATCTACGTTGCCTTTAGAGACCTCTAAAAATTCTTTAAAAACCCCACGTTGCCTATAGGGACCTCTAAAAATTCTTTAAAAAATCCACGTTGCCTTTAGAGACCTCTAAAAAATCTTTAAAAAATTCACGTTGCCTTTAGAGACCTCTAAAAATTCTTTAAAAAATCCAAGTTGCTTCTAGAAGGCTTTAAAAATTCTTTAAAAAATCCACGTAACTTTTGGAGGCCTCTAAAAATTCTTTAAAAAATCCACGTTGCCTCTAGAAGGCTTTAAAAATTCTTTAAAAAATCCACGTTGCCTTTAGAGACCTCTAAAAATTTTAAAAAAAATCCAAAAAATCCATTTTAGGCAACAGAAGACTTCGTGAGGTCTTCTATAGGCAACAGAAGACCTTCTGAGGTCATCTATAGTGAGGTCTTCTATAGATAACCGAAGACCTCTTGAGGTCCCTATGGGCAATCGAAGACCTCTTGGTGTCTTCTATAGGCAGCAGAAGACCTCTTAGGGTCTTCTTTAAGTAACAGAAGATATCTTCAGATCTCCTATTGGCAACAAATGACCTCTTGAGGGCTCCTATAGGCAACAGAACACCTTTTGAGGTCTTCTATAGGCAACAGAAGACTTTTCTGAGGACATCTATAGGGAACATAATACCTCATGAGGTCTTCTATAGACAACCAAAGATCTCTTGAGATTTCCTATAGGCAGCAGGGGATCTCTTGAGGTCTTCTATGAGCAGTAGAAGATCTCTTGAAGTCTCCTCAAGGCAACCAAAGGCCTCTTGAGGGCTTCTATAGGCAACAGAGGACTTTCTGAGGTCATTTATAGGGAACAGAAGACCTCTTGAGGTCTTCTATAGGCACCATAAGACCTATTAGGCAACATAAGACCTCTTGTGGTATCCTATAGGCACCAGAAGACCTCTTGGGATTTTCTATGGGCATCAGAAAACCTCTTAGAGTTTTTTAGGCACCAGAAGACTTCTTGAGGTCTTCTATAGGCAACAGAAGACCTTCTGAGGTCATCTATAGGCAGCAGGAGACCTCTTGAGGTCATATTTAAGCAACAGAATATATCTTCAGATATATTCAACAAATGACCTCTTGAGGGCTCCTATAGGCAACAGAACACCTTTTGAGGTCTTCTTTAGGCAAAAGAAGAGATTCTGAGGTCATTTATATGGAACAGAAGACCTCTTGAGGTCTTCTATAGGCAACCGAAAGCCTCTTGGGGTCTTCTTTAGGCAACAGAAGACCTCTTGCATTCTTCTATTAGCAAGGTCTTCTGTGGGCAACAAAAGACCTCTTAAGGCCTTTTATAGGCAAAAGAAGACTTCTTGAGGACCTCTATAGCCACCATAAGACCTCTTGAGGTCATGTAGGCAACAGAAGACCACTTGGAATATTCTGTAGACAAGAGAGGGCCTCTTGTGGTCTTATATAGGCAACCGAAGGTCTCCTGAGGTATTCAATAGGCAACAGAAGACTTCTTAAGGTGCTATGTAGGCAACATAAGTTCTCTTGAGGCCTTTTATAGGCAACACAGGACATCAGGAGGTATTCTAAAACCAACAGAAGACCTCTTGAGGCCTCCTATAGGCCACAGAAGATTTCTAGAGGCAACCGAAGTCCTGTTGGTGTCTTCTTTAGGCAACAGGAGGCTCCTTTGTGTCTTCTAAAGGAAACAAAAGACCTCTTGATCTCCATAGGTAATTTTGGGATTTTCTATGGGCATCAGAAAACCTCTTAGAGTTTTTTAGGCACCAGAAGACTTCTTGAGGTCTTCTATAGGCAACAGAAGACCTTCTGAGGTCATCTATAGGCAGCAGGAGACCTCTTGAGGTCATATTTAAGCAACAGAATATATCTTCAGATATATTCAACAAATGACCTCTTGAGGGCTCCTATAGGCAACAGAACACCTTTTGAGGTCTTCTTTAGCAAAAGAAGAGATTCTGAGGTCATCTATATGGAACAGAAGACCTCTTGTGTCTTCTAAAGGAAACAAAAGACCTCTTGATCTCCATAGGTAATTTTGGGATTTTCTATGGGCATCAGAAAACCTCTTAGAGTTTTTTAGGCACCAGAAGACTTCTTGAGGTCTTCTATAGGCAACAGAAGACCTTCTGAGGTCATCTATAGGCAGCAGGAGACCTCTTGAGGTCATATTTAAGCAACAGAATATATATTCAGATATATTCAACAAATGACCTCTTGAGGGCTCCTATAGGCACCAGAACACCTTTTGAGGTCTTCTTTAGGCAAAAGAAGAGATTCTGAGGTCATCTATATGGAACAGAAGACCTCTTGAGGTCTTCTATAGGCAACCGAAAGCCTCTTGGGGTCTTCTGTAGGCAACAGAAGACCTCTTGCATTTTTCTATTAGCAAGGTCTTCTGTGGGCAACAAAAGACCTCTTAAGGCCTTTTATAGGCAAAAGAAGACTTCCTGAGGACCTCTATAGCCACCATAAGACCTCTTGAGGTCCCTGTAGGCAACAGAAGACCTCTTGAAATATATTCTGTAGACAAGAGAGGGCCTCTTGTGGTCTTATATAGGCAACCGAAGGTCTCCTGAGGTATTCAATAGGCAACAGAAGACTTCTTAAGGTCCTATGTAGGCAACATAAGTTCTCTTGAGGCCTTTTATAGGCAACACAGGACATCAGGAGGTATTCTAAAACCAACAGAAGACTTCTTGAGGCCTCCTATAGGCCACAGAAGATTTCTAGAGGCAACCGAAGTCCTGTTGGTGTCTTCTTTAGGCAACAGGAGGCTCCTTTGTGTCTTCTAAAGGAAACAAAAGACCTCTTGATCTCCATAGGTAACCGATGTCCTGTTGGGGTCTTCTTTAGGCAACAGGAGGCTCCCTTATGTCTTCTAAAGGAAAGAAAAGACCTCTTGATCTCTATAGGTAACCGAAGTCCTGTTGGGTTCTTCTTTAGGCAACAGAAGTCCGCCTGAAGTCTTCTAAAGGAAACAAAAGACCTCTTGAGGTCTTCTATAGGCAATCGAGGGCCCCGAATGCCTCTTGGGGTCTTGTTTAGGCAACACAAAACCTCTTGATATCTTTTATGGAAGTCAGAGGACCTGTGGACAGCTTATATAGGCAACATAAGTTCCCATTACGTTTGTTTTGGGCAACAGAAGGCCTCCTGAGGTATATTACCGACCTCGTCAAATAATTTATAACTTTATTTTTATATGACTTCCTGTTTTCACGAAGATTGTAACGGCACGCTTTCATGAAATTTCGCACTTAATTCGCAATTTAAAATTATGAACAAAAAAATTAATAAAGCCATCATCAACAATCATCACCACCATAACGTAATGCTCATCACTCACATCCACCATCTCCCAGAGGTCATTGGACATTGTCTGATAAGTGTCAAAACATGAAGAGGGTATTGTACGATTTTCTTCCATTTTTTTCACACACGTTTTGTGTTTCCAAAAGCCATAACGAATGAAATCAAAACGAAGAATTGTTTTCCTAATTAAAGAGGATTTTCCCAAATGAAAGGAGAAAAAAAAGTTGCAGCATATTTTATGCTGATCATCAATTTTTGTTTGATTGGTTAAGCCCATCAAGACATTCAATCACGTCTTCACATCTCTCTACCTCTCTCTCGACCTGAAGTAAAGGATACATTGTTAATGACATTTGAATTTGAGGGTAGTGAATGTCCAAAACTTCACTTTCACCACCTTGGCAAAGAAGACATCTTCATAAAGATGGGACATTGAGTCGCTTAATCCATTGGGTTTGCTGGAAATTGTTTTGAAAAGAAAAGAGGAAACTGTTTGCCGCTGGTCACCACTTAATAATGTCATAAAAATGACATATGGATGATATAAACAAATTCAATTGTCTGTTTTTGTTTTCAGCTGTCAGCTGAATGTTGCTGCTAATGTCGTTTTTAATGTCATTTTATTTCCATTCATGCCTATTGTTTATGGGCCATGTGTGTGCTTTTTTTAAATAATATTTTGACGGCATTTTTTGTTGTTTTTTGGTTATTATTAATAACGATTTTAATAAAAATGTTTTTTGTGTTGTTGTTTTTTTTTCATAAACAGTTGCTGTTGTTTATAGTTTGTGTTTTTTAAACGAGGCTATTGAATTTAAGAAAGTCTCTTCAAATTATTTATAAACGCCAAAAAAAGCTTTTATCTCATGGCGAGTTCATTGACATCAACTTTGGTTGGGAAGAGTTGTCTGCAAAATATTTGTTGTTTTTGTTTTTTTTTTTTGGTGGCAAACCCTTTTTAAAACTGGAAGATCAAGCTTGTGTTGTCGTTCATAAAAAATGCTAATAATCAGTTAGCCATAATTTTATGTTTTGTTATTGTTTTATTGCAAACTATTTGTGTCTGTGTGGAAAAGGGGGCTGCGTTATCTCATTTCGAAAACAATAATCCGATAATCACCAAATTATTACCAATTTGTGTTCACTTATGATCAATAATAATAAAAGATCTATGTAGAAGACCTTAAGATCTTTTTTGCTAATGGAAGATCTCAAGAGGTATTCAGTTGCTATTACATGACCTCAAGACGTCCTCGTTGCCTATAGAAGACATGAAGAGGTATTTTGTTGCCTACAGAGGACTTCAAGAGGCCTTTGGTTACCTATAGAAGACATCAAGAGGTTTTTGGTTGTTTTTAGATGACCTGAGGAAGTATTCTGCTGCATAAAGAAATCCCAAAAAGGCCTTCGGTTGCCTATAAAAACCTCAAGAGGTATTTTGTTGCCTATAGAACAACCAAAGAGGTCTTCTGAAACTTAAAGAAGACCCCAAGAGGCCATCGGTTTCCTATAGCAGACTTCAGGAGGCCTTACGTTGCTTGTAGAAGACCTCAAGAGGTCTTTTGTTGCCTTTGGAATATTTCAAGATATCTTCTGTTGGATCAAGAGGTCTTCTGTTGCCTTTATAAGACCCCAAAAAACCTTCGGTTGCCTATAGTAGTCCACAAGAGATATTCTGTAGCCTAAAGAAGACCCCAAGAACCCTTAAGTTACCTATAGAAGACCTTAAGAGGTCTTATGTTACCTCTTGAAGACCTCAAAGATCTTCTGTTGGTTCAAGTATCTTCTGTTGACGCCAAGAGGCATTTTTAACGCTCTGTTGCCTTTAATGGACCTCAAGAGGCGTTCGGTAGCATGTAAAAGACCTCAAGAGATATTCTGTTGCTTGCAGAAGACCTCAAGATGTATGATGGTTGGCTTTAGAATACCTCAAGAGTTTTTCTGTTAGTTTAAGAGGTCTTCTGTTACCTTTAGAAGACCTCAAGAAATCCTCACTTGACCTTTAGTAGCCTAAAGAAGACCCCTAGAAGCCTTCGGTAGCCTATAGAAGTCTTTATGTTACCTCTTGATGACCTCAAAGATCTTCTGCTGGTTCAAAGATCTTCTGTTGACCTCAAGACGCCTTTATAACCTTTATGTTGCCTTAAGTGGACCTCAAGAGGCGTTCGGTAGCCTATAGAAGACCTAAAGAGATCCTCTGTTGCTTGCAGAAGACCTCACGAGGTCTGTTGGTTGGCTTTAGAATACCTCAAGAGGTTTTCTGTTGGTTCAAGAGGTCTTCTGTTACCTTTAGAAAACCTCAAGAATTCCTCAGTTGCCTATAAAGACTCCAAGAGACCTTTTGTAGCCTAAAGAAGACCCCAAGAAGCCTTCGGTAGCCTATAGAAGACTTTAAGAGGTCTTATATTACCTCTTGAAGACCTCAAAAATCTTCTGTTGGTTCAAGGATCTTCTGATAACCTCAAGATGCCTTTTTTACCTTTATGTTGCCTTAAGTGGACCTCAAGAGGCGTTCGTTCGGCAGCCTATAAAACACCTCAAGAGATCTTCTGTTGCTTGCAGAAGACCTCAATATGTTTGATGGTTTACTTTAGAATACCTCAAGAGGTTTTCTGTTGGTTCAAGAGGTCTTCTGTTACCTTTAGAAGACCTCAAAAAGTCTTCAGTTGCCTATAGAAGACCCCAACAGGCATTTTGTAGCCACAGAAGAACCCAAGAAGACTTCAGTTGCCTATATGAGACCTTAAGAGGTCTTTTGTTACCTTTAAAAGACATCAAAGATTTTCTGTTGGTTTAAGAGGTCTTCTGTTGATCTCAAGAGACCTTCTTTACCCATACATTGCTTCTAGAAGACCTCAGGAGCCGCTCGGTATCCTATAAAAAACCTCAAGATGTCTTCTGTTGCCTGTAGCAGACCTCTAGAGATCTGTTTGTTGCCTTAAGAATACCTCAAGAGGTATTCTGTTGCTTCAAGATGTCTTCTATTGCCTTTTGAAGACCTCAAGAAGTCTTTTGTTGCCTAAGAAAGACCCTAAGACCCCTTCTGTAGCCTAAAGAAGACCCCAATAAACCTTCTGTTGTCCATAGAAGACCTTAAGAGGTCTTTAGTTACTTTTGGAAGATCTCAAAAATCTTCTGTTGATTTAAGAGGTCTTCTACATATTGCCTCTCGAAGGCCTTAAGAGGCATTCTGTTAACTCTGGACAAACTCAAAGATCCCCTGTGAGTTCAAGAGGTCTTCTATTGACATCAAGAGATCATTTATCGACTTCGAGAGGTCTCCTGTTGACCTCAAGAAATCTTCTGTTGACCTCAAGAGGTCTTCTGTTGATCTCAAGAGGTCTTCTGTTGACCTCAAGAGACCTTCATTAGCCTCCCTTTGCTTTTAGGAGACCTCAGGAGGAGCTCGGTATCCTATTAAAAAAACTCAAGAGGTCTTCTGTTGCCTGTAGAAGACCTCTAGAGATCTGTTTATTGCCTAAAAAATACCTCAAGAGGTCTTCTATTGCTTCAAGATGTCTTCTATTGCCTTTTGAAGACCTCAAGAAGTCTTTTGTTTGCTTAAAGGAGGCTAAGAGGCCTTCTGTAGCCTAAAGATGACCCAAAGAAACCTTCTGTTGCCCATAGCAGACCTTTAGTTACTTTTGGAAGATCTCCAAAATCTTCTGTTGGTTTAAGATCTTCTATTCCTCTCGAAGGTCTTAAGAAGCCTTCTGTTAACTCTGGACAAACTTAAAGATCCCCTGTGGATTCAAGAGGTCTTCTCTTGACCTCAAGAGGTCTTCTGTTGATCTCAAGAGGTCTTCTGTTGACCCCAAGAGATCTTCTGTTGACCTCAAGAGATCTTCTGTTGACCCCAAGAGATCTTCTGTTGACCTCAAGAAGTCTTCTCTCAAGAGGTCTTCTGTTATCTTTAAAATACCTTAAAAGGCCTTAGGTAGCTCCAGAAGTCTTTTGTTACCTCTTGAATACCCAAACGGGCATTCGGTTACCTGTATAAAACTTCAATAAGTCTTATGTTGCCAATAGAAGACGCCAGGACGTCTTATGTTGCCTGTTGACCTCAAGATGTCTTCCGTTGACCTCAAGAGATCTTCTGTTGACCCCAAGAGATCTTCTGTTGACCTCAAGAGGTCTTCTGTTATCTCAAGAGGTCTTCTATTGATCTCAATAGATCTTCTGTTGATCCCAAGAGATCTTCTGTTGACCTCAAGAGGTTTTCTGTTGATCTCAAGAGGTCTTCTGTTATCTTTAAAAGACCTTAAAAGGCCTTAGGTAGCTCCAGAAGTCTTTTGTTACCTCTTGAATACCCAAACGGACATTCGGTTACCTGTATAAAACTTCAATAAGTCTTATGTTGCCAATAGAAAACGCCAGGACGTCTTATGTTGCCTTTTGACCTCAAGAGGCCTTCTGTTGATCTCAAGAGATCTTCTGTTGACCTCAAAAGGTCTTCTGTTGACTTCAAGAGGTCTTCTGTTATCTTCAAAAGACCTTAAAAGGCCTTTGGTAGCCAGAAGAGGTCTTCTGTTGCCTATTGAATACCCAAACAGGCATTCGGTTACCTGTATAAAACTTCAATAGGTCTTATGTTGCCAATAGAAGACGCCAGAACGTCTTATGTTACCCACAGAAGATCCCAGGACGTCCTATCCTGCCTACAGAGGACTCCAAAAAGTCTTGTGTTGCATATAAAAGGCTTCAGAAAGTCTTCTGTTGCCTATAAAGCACTTCAAGATGCCTTCTCTTGCTTATAGAGGACCTCAAGAGGTTATCTGTTGCCTGAAGAAGTCTTCAGAAGGTCTTCAGTTTCCTAAAGAATACCCCAAGAGGCCTTCGGTTGCCTGTATAAAACCTCCACAGGTCTTGTGTTTCGCATTGAAGGCCCCAGGACATCAGGAGGTCTTCTGTTGCTTATACAAGGCCGCGAGAGATCTCTGATCTCTTAGAAGACCTCAAGAGGTCTTCCAACGGCTATAGAGGACCTAAAGACATCTCCTGTTGTCTGTAGAAGACCTCAAGAGGTATTTTGTTGCCTACCTATAGAAAATCTCAAGAGGTATTCCGGTGCATATAGGCCCCCAAAGAATATTAGGTCTCTTGATAAAGACTAAAGATGATTCCGAGAATATGACTCCGAACGTCACCTACTCTACACACTCCGAAAGTCACCTACTCTAGACAATATGAACCCTAACGTCATATGTTCTGGAGAAGATAACTCCGAACGTCATCTACTCTAGAAAAGATGACTCCGAACGTCATTTACTCGAGAGAATATGGCTCCGAACGTCATCTACTATAGGGAAGAAGACTTCGAACGTCATCTACACTAGGGAAGAAGAATCCGAACGTCATCTACTCTAGGGAAGATGACTCCGAACGTCATCTATTTTAGAGAAGATGACTCCGAACGTCATTTACTCGGGAGAATATGGCTCCGAACGTCATCTACTCTAGGGAAGAAGACTCCGAACGTCATCTACTCTAGGGAAGATGACTCCGAACGTCATCTACTCTAGGGAAGATGGCTCGGAACGTCATCTACTCTTGGGAAGAATTCGAACGTCATCTACTCTAGAGAAGATGACTCCGAACGTCATCTACTCTAGAGAAGATGACTCCGTACATCATCTACTTTAGAGAAGATGACTCCGAAAGTCATCTGCTTTAGAGAAGATGACTCCGAACGTCATCTACTCTAGAGAAGATGACTCCGAACGTCATCTACTCTAGAGAAGATGACTCCGAACGTCATCTACTCTAGAGAAGATGACTCCGTACATCATCTACTTTAGAGAAGATGACTCCGAAAGTCATCTGCTTTAGAGAAGATGACTCCGAACGTCATCTACTCTAGAGAAGATGACTCCGAACGTCATCTACTCTAGGGAAGATGACTCCGAACGTCATCTACTCTAGAAAAGATGGCTCCGAATGCAATATACGGTAAATAAGATAACTCCGAACATCATCAACGATGGTTCCGATTTCAACTACTCAATAGAATATGACTCCGAACGACTCCGAAAGCCATTTACTGTATAATAAATGACTTCGACTGTGTAGAAAATAACTGAGAACATCATTTACAGTATAGAAAATGATTCCGAAAGTAATTTACTGCGTAGTAAATTACCCCGAAAGTAGTTTTTTATATCGTAAATGACTCCAGAAGTCATTTATTGTATTGTAAATGACTCAGAAAATCATTTGCTGTGTAGTAAATGACTCCGAAATTTATTTTTGTTGTAGTAAATGACACCGAATGACATTTACTGTATACTAAATGACTCCGAAAGCCATGTGATGTGTAGTAAATGACCCTGAAAGTCATTTGTTATGTACTAAATGACTCCGAAAGTCATATATTGTTTAGTAAATGACTCCTAAAGACATCTTCGTTATCCTAAATGACTCATCTACTGTGTAGTAAATGACTCCGAAAGTAATTATCTGTGTAGTAAATTACATTATTGCGTAGTAAATGACTCCGAAAGTCATGTTTTGTTTAGTAAATGACTCTGAAAGTTATTTATTATGTACTAAATGACTCCGAAAGTCATTTACTGTTTAGTAAATGACTCCTAAAAACATCTACGTTATCCTAAATGACTCCGAAAGTCATTTACTGTATAATAAATGACTCCGAAAAATATTTACTGTATACCATATGATTCCAAATGTCATTTATTGCATAGTAAATGACTCCAGAAGTCATTTACTGTGTAGTAAATGTCTCCGAAAGTCAATAACTGTGTAGTAAATGACTCCGAAAGTCATTCACTGCGTAGAAAGTGACTCCGAAAATCATTTACTGCTTAAAAACTGACTCCGAAAGTCATATACTGTTAATTAAATGACTCCTAAAACCATTTACTGTATAGTAGATGACTCCGAAAGTCATTTACTGTCTAGTAAATGATTCCGAAAGTCATTTGCAGTTAGTAAATGACTCCGAAAGTAATTTACTTTGTAGGATATTACTCCGAAAGTTATTTACTGTGTAGAAAATGACTCCGAAAGTCATTTACTGTGGAGTTAATGACTCCGAAAGTCATTTACTGTCTTGTAAATTACTCCGAAAGTCATCTGCCTTACCCTAGAAGATTCCGAAAGTCATTTATTGTATAGTAAATGACTCCGAAAGTTATTTACTGTGTAGTAAATGACTCCGAAAGTCATTACCTGTGTAGTAAATGACTCCGAAAGTCATTAACTGTGGAGTAAATGACTCCGAAAGTCATTTACTGTCTTGTAAATTACTCCGAAAGTCATCTGCCTTATCCTAGAAGATTCCGAAAGTCATTTACTGTGTAGTAAATGACTCCGAAAGTCATTGACTCCGAAAGTCATTTACTGTGGAGTAAATGACTCCGAAAGTCATTTACTGTCTTGTAAATTACTCCGAAAGTCATCTGCCTTATCCTAGAAGATTCCGAAAGTCATTTATTGTATAGTAAATGAATCCGAAAGTCATTTACTGTGTAGTAAATGACTCCGAAAGTCATTAACTGTGTAGTAAATGACTCCGAAAGTCATTAACTGTGGAGTAAATGACTCCGAAAGTCATTTACTGTCGTGTAAATTACTCCGAAAGTCATCTGCCTTATCCTAGAAGATTCCGAAAGTCATTTATTGTATAGTATATGACTCCGAAAGTCATAAACTGTGTAGCAAATGACTCCGAAAGTCATTAACTGTGGAGTAAATGACTCCGAAAGTCATTTACTGCCTTGTAAATTACTCCGAAAGTCATCTGCCTTATCCTAGAAGATTCCGAAAGTCATTTATTGTATAGTAAGTGACTCCGAAAGACATTTACTGTGTAGTAAATGACTCTTAAAGTCAATAACTGTGGAGTAAATGACTCCGAAAGTCATATAATATGTAGTAAATGACTCCGAAAGTCATTTACTGTCTTATAAATTACTCCGAAAGTCATCTGCCTTATCCTAGAAGATTCCGAAAGTCATTTATTGTATAGTAAATGACTCCGAAAGTCATTTACTGTGTAGTAAATGACTCCGAAAGTCATTAACTGTGTAGTAAATGACTCCGAAAGTCATTTACTGTCTTGTAAATTACTCCGAAAGTCATTTACTGTCTTGTAAATTACTCCGAAAGTCATCTGCCTTATCCTAGAAGATTCCGAAAGTCATTTTTTGTATAGTAAATGACTCCGAAAAATATTTACTGTGCACCATATGATTCCAAAAGTCATTTATTGCGTAGTAAATGACTCCGAATGTCATTTTCTGTTTAGTAAATGACTCCGAATGTCATTTTCTGTTTAGTAAATGACTCCGAAAGTCTTTTACGATGTAGTAAATGGCTCCGAAAGTCATTTAATGTGCAATAAATTACTCCGAAAGCCATTTACGGTATAGTAGATGACTCCGAAAGTCATTTACTGTCTAGTAAATGACTCCGAAAGTCATTTACTGTGGAGTAAATGACTCCGAAAATCATTTACTGTATAATAAATGACTCCGAAAAATATTTACTGTATACCATATGATTCCAAAAGTCATTTATTGCATAGTAAATGACTCCAGAAATCATTTACTGTGTAGTAAATGTCTCCGAAAGTCAATAACTGTGTAGAAAGTGACTCCGAAAATCATTTATTGCATTTTTAATGACTCCGAAAATCATTTACTGTGTAGTAAATGACTCCGAAAGTCATTTATTATGGAGGAAATGACTCCGAAAATCATTTGCTTTATCCTAGAAGACTCCGAAAGTCATTTATTGTATAGTAAGTGACTCCGAAAAATATTTATTGCGTAGTTAAAGACTCCGAAAGTCATTTACTGAGTAGTAAATGACTCCGAAAGTCTTTTACTGTGCAGTAAATGATTCCGAAAGTTTTTTACTGTGTTGTAAATGACTCCGAATGTCTTTTAGTGTGTAGTAAATGACTCCGAAAGTCATTTACTGTGTAGTTAATGACTCCGAAAGTCAGTAACTGTGTAGTAAACAACTCCGAATGTCATTTAGTGTATGATAAATGACTCCGAAAGTCATTTACTATGTCGAAAATGACTCCGAATGTCATATACCCTTAATTAAATCATTCCGAAAGTCCTTTATTGTCTAATAAATGACTCCGAAAGTCATTTACCGTATAGAAAATAACTTCGAAAGTTATTTATGGTATAGAAAATGACTCCGAAAATTATTTGCTGTGTAGTAAATGATTTCGAAGGTAATATTCCGTGCATTATATGACTCCGAAAGTCCTTTAATATACACAAAAAGTCACTACAACATAAAATTACTTCAATATTTACTTTGTCTATGGAAGTTACTTCCTAAAAAATTGTATTCTTTATCACATATTTAAGCCACGTTTATCTCCTGTTACCATAATTGAATTAAACACTAAAATTTATGTCTTGTATGGCTCTTAGGTCACGTTGATCTTGTAGTCAAAATGAATTTTCATGTTGTTTCTTATCACATGGACGAACGAACCATTTAAAATTTTAACGTTTAAATTGTAAAACATTTTATGTATCAAAATAAAAATATCTAATGAGTTGTTGTTTTTGTT
This sequence comes from Musca autumnalis, assembly GCF_047663935.1. NCBI lineage: Eukaryota > Metazoa > Arthropoda > Insecta > Diptera > Muscidae > Musca > Musca autumnalis. Next base: position 231,666,378 of record NW_027411977.1, read on the forward strand.
TTTTTTTCAGCTCTTATTTTAATTACAGATAATTAAAGACAATTTAACAAAAAAAAGCCAAAGACAAACAAATGTAATGCAATAAAAAAGGAGGAGTTGTGCTGACGATGATGACAACTTAAACTTGAACTCAAGCGAAAAGTGGGAAATGTCTTCTCCGCAGTTATGAGTAGCAGACAATGGAAATGCAAAACTTCGAGTCTGCAACATTAGCTGAATGAAAAGATTGAATGAAAAATTATCAGTGGGCCGTGTAAAAACAGTCCGCAAGCGACAGAAACGTGACAAATTCCAATATTAAATGGCAGAAAAAATGGCAGAAAAAACGTCAACTTTACATTGCGTGTAACATAACAACCTGGTGGCTGGAAGTGAAAGAAAATCATGCAGCTCCAATTATAACCATTATGAAAATATAAAGAGCAGCCATTAAGGAAGGCAAAGTAAGATGTGGAAGTTGTTTTTTTAATTCATTCATTGATTAAAAAAAGGCCTCAGCTGAATAAGCCCCGATTTAGTTACTGCCGATGGAGTTAAAGGGGAGAAGGAAAACAACACGACACTAAATGAATGGATGATTGTCAACCAAGCGTCTAAAGGTTTTCCAAAGGCAAAACAAAGAGAGTGTGCCACTTGCAGGGCAAGCAACAAAAAGCAGCAACAAGAAATGCATATTGCGTGAAATTAAACTCCACATAAAAAGAAAGTCAACCAGACGCATAGAGCCGCCAGCCAAAGAAATGAAAGATGATAGCCTAGGTCAAACAGCAAGTAAAACAAACAACTATGGTGTTACAAAATAAGGCAAAAACAGGTTACCAGATAGCTGCATTGACTCCTCTCTCTACCTCCCTCTCCTCCACCTTTCATGTATTGTGTTTATCTCCCTCTGGGAGAACGAAGTTATGTCGAGATTCTGTGGCATTTAAACTTTCAACAGATGCTGCTAACCTTTCTTTTTAACATTGGCCATTAACGCAATCGTCATCAGACAGTTAGTCACTACGTCAATGTTAAATGCAGCATTTACAAGAAAAAACGCCGCTAAATGGAAATCAAATCAAATCAAAACAACCAATACAGGAAGCTTTTTTTCCAATGGAGCAGTCAGCCAGCCAGCCAACAACCAACAATGACAACAAGTTGAAATGAGACTGGTTTCTCAGTTAGGGGAGCTGTGATGAGTGTTTATGGCTGGCTGCTTGGCTGGCTGGCTGGTTGGTTGATTGGTTGCTTGTTTGCCCCCTCAAGACTAGCACATGTTGTAGTATTGAAATGAAAACGAAAGACTTAAGACACAAACTTTAACAAAATCGTGGATTTCGGTCGTCCGCGTTACAACGTTTTTTCCGCTTCTTCTTCTTCATGGATTTTTTTCATTTTGAAAGAAAGTGAAATTATCACGACTTTTTTATGCTTCCTATTTGAACTGAAGTTAACAAAAAAATAAGTCATTGAAAGTGAATTTGGTGTATTTTTTCGGTTTATAATTTTGAGTGATTTTTGGTGATTTTTTCGGTTGATAATTTTAAATGTTTTTTGTGATTTTTTTTTATAGGAATTTGAAAAGGAATTAAAATATTAAAGAAATTAAAAAAAATTGAAGAAACGAGAAAAATTAAAATAAAAAATATTTCTATGAAATTGTGAAAAAAACTGCCAAGTCCTCGACGTAAACCCTTGACTTTGAAGAGCAGCTTGTCAATAATCATCAACATTAGGCAACTGTAACAGCAAATCAAACATAAAATCACCTATCCACCCCACACACACACCCACTTTACAACGAGACATCATGGAGTCGGAGGAAATAACAAAAATGGTCGATGGTGTTTATAAGGTAAGTGGAGTGCTAAAAAAAAATAATGAATAAAATAATAAATTAATAAAAAATATTAGCGATGGGTTTTGAAAAAAAAATCGAAGAAGTAGTGTTTATATATTTCTAGTTAACAAACGAAGATTTTTTAAGAATGTTGGGAGAAATAAAAATTCGTGAATTTTTTTTAATATTTTTTAGAGGGACACAAGGGTGGTGGATTTTTAAACCGAATTTTTTTACCAAAAAAAATTAATCCAAAATGTTTTCTATACAAAAAATTAATTAATCCGAATTTGTTTCTATATGAGAAATATTCCGAATTTTTCTTTATTAAATTTTTTCGATATGAAAAAAATAATTCGAATTTTTTGTTTACAAAAAAAAAAAAAATTCATTTTTTTTCTATAATAAAATTATATTTTATCTATAGGAAAAAATAATGTGATTTAAAAAAAAATAATTCGATTTTTTTCTATACGCAAAAACATTTATTCGAATTTTTTTCTATATAAATAAATTTAAAATATGTATTTTTCTAAACTTTCTTGAAAAACTATTCCAAATTTTTCTATATTATTTTTTGGGTACAAAAAATAATAATTAGATTATTTCAATATTAAAATTACATTTTTATTAAAATTAAATTTTTTCTATATTTTATTAAAATTACATTTTTTTCTATAGGAAAAATACATCTGATTTTTTTTCTATACGAAAAAAGTTTATCTTATTTTTTTCTATACGAAAAAATTTGTATTCGAATTTATTTCTATATTAATAAATGTAAAGTATGTATTTTTCTATACAAACGAAAATCCTAATTTTTTCTATACGAAAAAAAAAAATCAATTCGATTTTTTTAATAAAAATTTGAAAAATAATACTATTTTTTTATAAGGAATTTTTTTATACGTAAAAAATTAATTCGAATTTTTTATTCGAAATTTGAATTTTTTTATACAAAAAAAAAAAAAAAAAAAATTATCCGGATTTTTTCTATACGTACAAACAATTAAACAAAAAATAATTCTAATTTTTTTAAATTAAAAAAAAATTAATATTATTTTTTGGGTACAAAAAAATAATAATTAGATTATTTCGATAGTAAAATTACATTTGTTTCTATATTAAAATTACATTTTTTCTATAGGATCTGATTTATTTTTTTTTTTTATACGAAAAAAGTTAATCTAATTTTTTTCTATACGAAAAAATATGTATTTGAATTTATTTCTATATAAATAAATGTAAAGTATGTATTTTTCTATACAAACGTAAATCCTATTTTTTTTAAATACGAAAAAATCAATTCGATTTTTTTATAAAAAAAAATTAATTCGAATTTGTTTCGAATTTTTTATTCTTAATTTGAATTTTTCTATACAAAAAAAAAAAAAAAAAATAATCCGGATATTTTCTGTAAGTAAAAACAATTTAACAACAAATAATTCCATTTTTTTAATTAAAAAAATTAATTAATTTTCGAATATTTTGGAAAATGACATTCGCCTTAATAAGGCAAAATAAAAAAAAAACTCAAAACGGATTTTTTATATTCAAATTATTACTATTTTTATTATATGGCAAAAAAATCGGAATAATTTTTTTGAAAAAAATTTAATTAATTTTTTTCATATGGAAAATTGTAATTAAATTTTTTGATATAGGAAAAATCTGATTTTTTGTTCCAAAATTCGGAATTATTTCATATTGATACAATCAGATTGATTTATATAATTAAAAAAATTAGAATTATTATTTTTTTTTTGTAAACAAAACATTCCGATTATTTTTTATATTGAAAAAATGGGAATAATGTTTTTGTATATTTTTTTCGTATAGAAAAGATTGATTATTTTTCGTCGTATAGGAACAAAAATCGTTTTTTTCGTATAGGAAAAAAGTTCGGTTTAATTTTTTCGTGTAGAAACAAATTCGTTTAACTTTATTTTCCGCATTAATTTTTTCGTATATAAAAAAATTTGGAAAATTTGTTTTTTTTTTTTTAATGGATTAATTTTTTTCGTATATAAAAAATTTTGGATTAATTGTTTTTACGTATAGAAAAAAATCCGGATTCATTTTTTCGTATAGAAAAAAACAAATGCCGAATAAAAAATTGGATTAATTTTGTTCGTATAGAAATATATTCGAATTAATTATTTACGTATAAAGAGAATATCAAATTGTTTTTATCGTATAAAAAAATCGGATTATTTTTAATATTTTTCATATAGAAAAATTTCGAATTGATTTAAACGTATGGAAAAAATTAGAATTTTTTGTATAGAAAAATACACACTTTACATTTATATAAATATTGAAATAAATTCGGATACAATTTTTTTCGTATAAAAAATCAATTCGAATTTATTTCGAATGTTTTATTCGAAATTTGATTTTTTTATACGAAAAAATTAATCCGGATTTTTTTTATGCGTAAAAACAATTAATCCAAAATTGATCCAAAAATTAATCGAATTTTATTCTATACGAAAAAAAATTAAGGCGGATTTTTTTTTCTATACGGCAAATCAAATTTTTTCTATACGAAATAAAATTAAACCAAATTTGTTTCTACACGAAAAAAAATAAACCGAACTTTTTTCCTATACGAAAAAAATTCGATTTTTGTTTCTATACGAAGAAAAATAATCGATTTTTTCTTAATTTTTAATTTAATTTTAACTTAATTTTTTTCTATACGAAAACATTATTCCTATTTTTTGTTTTCAATATAAAAAATAATCGGAATATTTTGTGTAAAAAAAATAATTCTATTTTTTTCTAAATTAAAAAAATAGTTAATTTTTTCAATTGAAACTTATATTTTTTCTATACGACAACAATTAATCCTAATTTTTTTAAATATAAAAAAATATGTATCCGAATTTATTTCCGTATAAATAAATGAAAATTATGTATTTTTCTATACAAAAAAAATCTATTTTTTTCTAGACGAAAAATATTAAAAATAATCTGATTTTTTATATCTAAAAAACAATCCGAAATTTTCATTATACGTAAAAAATAATTCGAATTTATTTCTATACGAACAAAATTATTCTGATTTTTATACCCTCAGAGAGGGTATATACACTTTCATACGGGCAAAATGTGCCTCATCGAAATAATGGTTTTAGACCCCAAGTATGTTTGGACGAAATGTGTTTCAGACAATTTGTAGTCGATTTAGCAATGTCCGTCCGTCCGTCTGTCTGTCTGGTGCGCACGATAACTCTGGAATGGATCAACCGATTCGGTCAAAAATTTGGCTTTGGTAATATTTTGCCGAAACTTAGTTTAAGTTCGAAGATGGGCTATATCGGTCCGCTCCTTCCGGTACCTCCCCCACAAAAGTTCGAAAATCTTCGCAAAATTTGTGCGCACGATAACTCTTGAAGGAAGTAACCGATTTGATCCATACTTTCCACACCGTGAAATTTCTATCACACTTAGATGAGGTTCGAATATGGACTCAATCGGTCCACACCTTCGGGTACCTCCCACACAAAATTTGGGATAAATTCAGTTAAGGACCTGCTCTCGAATCGCTTTGATTTTGGTTTTAGCACTTTGTGTTCACTGTCCCCCATACGACGGTATAAGTTTCATCAGGGGCTAGTCCATACTTCCTGAGAATATAGCATGAAAGTTGCAAAAACCCCTATGACACCGTGTGAGGTGGTTGGAGCGCAAGATAACTCTAGAACGGATCGGCCGATTCGGTCCAAAATTTGGCTTTCGTAATATTTTGTCCAAACATAGTTTAAGTTCGAAGATACCTCCCCCACAAAAGTTCAAAAATGTTCGGAAAAATTGTTCGTACGGTAACTCTTGAAGGGAGTGGCCGAATTGGTCCATACTTTACTCATCCTAATATTTCTACCAGATATATATCAGGTTCAAAAATGGACTATATTTGTCCACTCAATCCGGTACCTCCCACACAAAATTTCGGATAAGTTCACTTTAAGACCTGATATCGAATCCCTTTGATTTTTGTTGAAGCAACTTACATTTGCTGCCTCAATTACGATGGTAAAACTTGTTTCAGGGGCAAGTCCATACTTCTTGAGCAAACAGCTTGAAGAGTGTAAAAACATCCTAAGGCACCATATGTAGTGGCTGGAGATCCACTTCCATAACGGTCAATGTCGATCCATTCCTTTTAGTATCTCCTCCGCAAAACTTTTGAACTTTAATCCTAATCAACATTGTTGTCGGTTCAAATATCCAAAATTTTTAAAACCCCCTAAATACATACGTATTTTGGGAAATTTTTTTCAATATACACAGGCTGAGGGTATATCTCTGTCGGCAAAGCCGACTGATACTTTTTTTACTTGTATATAGAAAAGTTGTTCGATAAAAAAATTTGCTCTAGAAAAACAGTTCGATAAGAATATTTGCAAAAAGAAAGTTGAGCGATAACAACATTTTCTATAAAAAAATTTTCGATGTCAACATTTTTCTTTGAAATGTTGTTCGATAACAATATTTTCTATAAAAAGTTGTTCGATAAAAACATTTTCTATAGAAAAGTTGTTCGATAACAACATTTTCTATAGAAAAGTTGTTCGATAACAACATTTTCTATAGAAAAGTTGTTCGATAACAAAATTTTCTATAGAAAATTTGTTCGATAAAAACATTTTCTATAGAAAAGTTGTCGATAACAACATTTTCTATAGAAAAGTTGTTCGATAACAACATTTTTTATAGTAAAGTTGTTCGATAACAACATTTTTTATAGAAAAGTTGTTCGATAACAACATTTTTTTAGAAAAGTTGTTCGATAACAAAATTTTCTATAGAAAATTTGTTCGATAACAACATTTTCTATAGAAAAGTTGTTCGATAACAACATTTTTTATAGAAAAGTTGTTCGATAACAACATTTTTTATAGAAAAGTTGTTCGATAACAACTTTTTCTATAGAAAAGTTGTCCGATAACAACTTTTCCTATAGAAAAGAGGTCCGATAAAAACTTTTTCTATAGAAAAGTTGTCCGATAACAACTTTTTCTATAGAAAAGTTGTCCGATAACAACTTATTCTATAGAAAAGTTGTCCGATAACAACTTTTTCTATAGAATAGTGGTCCGATAACAACTTTTTCTATAGAAAAGTTGTCCGATAACCACTTTTCCTATAAAGAAGTGGTCCGATAACAACTTTTCCTATAGAAAACTTGTCCGATAACAACTTTTTCTCTTGAAAAGTTGTCTGATAACAACCTTTTCTATGGGAATAGTTGTCCGATAACAATTTTTTCTATAGTAAAGTTGTCCGATAACAACATTTTCTATAGAACATTTTTTCGATAACAACATCTTCTACAGAAAAGTTGTTTGATAACAAATTTTTCTATAGGTAAGATGCTCGATAACAACATTTTCTATAGGAAAGTTATCCGATAACAACATTTTCTATAGAAAATTTGTTGAAAGAAACAGGCTTTTGTGCGGTTTCACATAACTTTTCTACAAAATTTTTGAACCAATTTTCATTAAAAACCCGCTATATAACAACTTTACAATCACAATATTTTGGTATTTCGACCATTCCAACCTTCACCGATTATTAAATTTCTAACAATTATTTGTCCCATTTCATGCTGGAATCGCGCTCCGTTAAATCGATAGCATAACAAATTGCCAAACATCAGAGATGAGGCCGCTCTGCAATCAAAGCATTCAATTTGTGAAACCTTTTCTTTGGCAATAAAAATGACCTTAAAAATGGGCCGAAATAAAAATAGAGAAGCACAGCTTGATAATCAATTTTAAGGAAATAATTTAACCCAAATGGGCAGAAAGAAAAGTAGTCGTTGTCTTCGTCTGTCATCCTCAACCTAAAAATGTCGAAGATTTTTGAAAGAAGATGACAAGCCGGTGGATGGTAGCTAATGTTTTTCTATTTTCAAAATCTGAACAAAGACCCCCCGTCTGCTTGGTGGCACAAAAACGCCATAAGAAAAAAAAACAATGATGATGATGGTGAGGGCCAATGGAGGTGGAGGTGGAGATGGTGTTGGGACAGCGACAATGACGATGATGACAAAGCTTTATGGCCCCAAACAATTGCATTTCAAAAACCCAATGAAAGAAAAGATGGTAACTGATTTAAAGAAAATATTATCTACTCGACAATGTTGGCAAGAAAAGCAACACCAACAATTGCAGCCAACAAACAGCAAATGACTTGGCTGACTGCACCACAAAAAGTTGCAAAAGAAGCAACAGAAAAATCATTATTGTTGTTATTATAACAGAGCCATTGTTGCCTGCCTGCCACTAGCTGCCTCAAGCAGCTTCTTCTTGGCTGTGAGTGCCTTGAACAACAACAACATCTTCAGCGTGTAATCATTAACTTGTTGATTACATAACATTACAGCTCACATTGCCAGATGATGATGCACTCAACTCCCCACCACTCTATTTCACACACTCGCACACATGTGCCAAAGCGGGAGGGGGTCGCCGCTCCATTATCACATGGAGTTAAGAAAATTGCGAATTTCATAGATTTCGAGGCATTCACATTTTAAGGCTCTTTTGCTGTGGTGGAATTTTTGGGGGTTTTCGGTTGCTTCACTCTTCACTTTTTTTGGGCATGAAAAATCGAAATTCCAGTTCCATTATAAACATAAACTATTGCCTAATATCTCCCCACCCCACACAACTCTTTTTTTCTTATTGCCAATTGGTTTAATGGAAAATCGCATCGCATCGCAGCATCTTTCGGTCTTCCTTTTGCCCAAAATTGGTAGTGGAATCACAAAACACGCCAAACTTCACACGCGTTCATTCACTTCCCATGTTCCATGCAGCCAGCCAGCCTTCCATCCAACCAGTTTGGAGTTGTCATGAAATCACTGGCCGCTTTTTCATCTCGATTTCCTTTGGTTGCTGGTGGTGTTGTCGTGGTATCGTAGCTGATAATATGACCAAATTATAGATCTTGGCGCTTTAAATAGGCAGACAGGAACTAAATGTTGTTTAAGACGGCCGGTTTTGTTGGGAAGAAAGTTGGTAAATATTTTTATGAAGTGGCGGCGGCGGCACTTAATTCGATATGTAATTGGTGTCTGTCCGCCTTGTTTGGGCTTTTGTTATTAAATTTTGATTAGGCAATTTCACTTTTCCTGTCGATTATTAAAGCATAATCCTCCTTAAAGTAGTAATTATGTTGCAATAATTATCTTATTACGGAGGCGATGAACTTTGCCAATGAAGAAGTATTATTAAAAATGTTCGGTGAAAGCATTTTCTACAAAAAAGTATTTCGATAAAATTCGGATAAATTTTTTTCGTATAGAAACAAATTTGATATTATTTTTTCGTATAGAAAACATTCGATATAATTTTTTTCGTATATAGAAAAAAATTCGATATAATTTTTTCGTATATAGAAAAAATTCGATATAATTTTTTTCGTATATAGAAAAAAAATCCGATATAATTTTTTCGTATATAGAAAAAAATCGATATAATTTTTTTCGTATATAGAAAAAAATTCGATATAATTTGTTCGTATATAAAAAAAAAATTCGATATAATTTTTTTCGTATATAGAAAAAAATTCGATATAATTTTTTTAGTATATAGAAAAAAATTCGATATAATTTTTTTCGTATATAGAAAAAAATCGATATAATTTTTTTCGTATTTACAAAAAAATTCGATATAATTTTTTCGTATATAGAAAAAATTCGATATAATTTTTTTCGTATATAGAAAAAATTCGATATAATTTTTTTCGTATATAGAAAAAAAATCCGATATAATTTTTTTCGTATATAGAAAAAATTCGATATAATTTTTTTCGTATATAGAAAAAATTCGATATAATTTTTTTCGTATATAGAAAAAAATTCGATATAATTTTTTTCGTATATAGAAAAACAAAAATCGATATAATTTTTTTCGTATATAGAAAAAAAATCGATATAATTTTTTTCGTATATAGAAAAAAATTCGATATAATTTTTTTCGAATATAGAAAAAAATCGATATAATTTTTTTCGTATATAGAAAAAAAATCGATATAATTTTTTTCGTATATAGGAAAAAATTCGATATAATTTTTTTCGTATAGAAAAAAAAATTCGATATAATTTTTTTCGTAAAAAAAAATTCAATTTAATTTTTTTCGTATATAGAAAAAAATTCGGTATAATTTTTTTCGTATATAGAAAAAAATTCGGTATAATTTTTTTCGCAAAGAAAAAAAATTCGGTATAATTTTTTTCATATATAGAAAAAAATTCGGTATATTTTTTTCGTATATAGAAAACAATTCGATATAATTTTTTTTCGTATACAGAAAAAAATTCGATATAATTTTTTTCGTATATAGAAAAAAAATTCGATATAATTTTTTTCGTATATAGAAAAAAATTCGATATAATTTTTTTCGTATACAGAAAAAAATTCGATATAATTTTTTTCGTATATAGAAAAACAAAAATCGATATAATTTTTTTTCGTATATAGAAAAAAAATTCGATATAATTTGTTTCCTATATAGAAAAAAATTTGATATAATTTTTTTCGTATATAGAAAAAAATTCTATATAATTTTTTTCGTATAGAAAAAAATTCAATATAATTTTTTTCGTATATAGAAAAAATTTCTATATAATTTATTTCGTATATAGAAAAAAATACGATATATTTTTTTTCGTATATAGAAAAAAAATCGATATAATTTTTTTCGTATATAGAAAAAAAATTCGATATAATTTTTTTCGTATATAGAAAAAAAATTCGATATAATTTTTTTCGTATATAGAAAAAAATTCGATATAATTTTTTTCGTATATAGAAAAAAAATCGATATAATTTTTTTCGTATATAGAAAAAAATTTGATATAATTTTTTCGTATAGAAAAAATTCGATATAATTTTTTTCGTATAAAAAATTCGATATAATTTTTTTCGTATAGAAAAAAATTCGATATAATTTTTTTCGTATATAGAAAAAAAATTCTATATAATTTTTTTCGTATATAGAAAAAAATTCTATATAATTTTTTTCGTATATAGAAAAAAATTCGATATAATTTTTTTCGTATATAGAAAAAATTCGATATAATTTTTTCGTATATAGGAAAAAAAATTCGATATAATTTTTTTTGTATATAGAAAAAAATTCGATATAATTTTTTTCGTATATAGAAAAAAAAATTCGATATAATTTTTTTCGTATATAGAAAAAAATTCGATATAATTTTTTCGTATATAGAAAAAAATTCTATATAATTTTTTTCGTATATAGAAAAAAATTCGATATAATTTTTTTCGTATATAGAAAAAATTCGATATAATTTTTTTCGTATATAGAAAAAAATTCGATATAATTTTTTTCGTATATAGAAAAAATTCGATATAATTTTTTTTAGTATATAGTAAAAAATTCGATATAATTTTTTTTCGTATATAGAAAAAATTTCGATATAAATTTTTTCGTGTAGAAAAAAAAAAAATTCGATATAATTTTTTTTCGTATATAG